>NW_007010849.1:78101-102939 GCF_000164805.1 Carlito syrichta | reverse complement strand
AGGCGGGTCTCAAACCCGAGGGCTCAGGCAATCCACTCACCTCAGCCTCCCAAAGGCGCGGGATTATAGGCTGAGCCACTGAGCCGGCTCTGACCCTTATTCTTTAAATTTGAAACTCTCATTTAAATAACAACCAGTGTAACAAAAAATCTGAGTTTTTTTCCTAATGTCTCTCTTAAAAATGCTTAGATTTGTAAATAACTGTGCAAAGATTTCCACAAAAATAATATTGCCTTTGTGGTTTTACAAATGCAGAGCTCTACAGACAATGATACAACAATCATAATAAATAAGTACTGTCATATTTTTTTGGCAGTAATGCAGGTTAAAATGGATCTGTCTCAGCCTTGAGTTATTAGTATTATTGCCACTTTTTATTGCTGCATTAATCACCAAACATACTTAGAGGGATAAATGAAGTTAATTGTTTTCAGAAACTAAATTAAACACAAGTGCTAATGCTGGGTGACTGAGCCCTGACACCGTGTACTTATTTCAATGGAGGAGCAGACAGGCTGCCCACAAGAGCTTCAGAATCATTCAGATGTCACCTTGACATTCATCATCAGTTTTCTTTGTAGTTAGCTGTACAGCCGTTTTTACTCTTAGTTTCTAGAACACATCTGTGAGTTACAGTTTAAAAGTTTTATGTCTGCCAAGTTGAAATGATTCAGAGATCATTTTTAAATGGGCATCTGTATTCATTTGTTAGGAATGCCATAACAAAATACCACTGGGCGGCTTAAACAACAGATGTTTTTTTCTCACTGTTCTGGGGACTGGAAGTCCAAAGTAGAGGTGCCAGCAGGTCTGCCTACTCCTGAGCCCTCTGTCCGTGGCTTGCAGGTGGTACCCTCTGACTGTGTTCTCACGTGGCCATTTCTTTGTGCACACATCCCTGGGGTCTCTTCCTTTTAAAAGGACACCAGTCCCATTGCATTATGGCCCCATGCTAATAGCCTCATTTTGACTTCATTACCTCTTTAAAGGCGATATGTCCAAATATGGTCACCATCTGAGGTAATGGCAGTTAGGATTTCAACATAGGAATTTGGAGGGAACACAATTCAGCCAGAATAGTGTCTTTAATCAATTCTTATAAGCAGGGGCTACACATGGTGGAGAGGGAAGTGCATTTTTTAAAACCATTTAGTGGGATAATCCTTCTAGGGTCCTCCTTTGCCCAAAAGCATTCATAATTCTCAGATCGTACATTTCAAGAGAATGGAAAGCTATCTTAATGTACAATGGATTTTTATTTTCACTCTCCATTTCTAATGGTGAGGCAGACTATGTAACCTGAGAAATCTGAGATTAAAAAACTGCCTGCAAATGCTGGATCTTTTCCATTTTATTTTGGGTATTTGTTTTGTCTTGTTTTTAATCAGTGCTTATAGCAAAGGGAATTCCTGGGCACAAAAAACAAAGAAGGAACTGAAATGCAGACTGTTAGCATGAGACTAAGCCCCCACGAGGCAGAGGCAGATGGTAGCACCTGAGACCTAGAGGAGGATCTTTTGATTCTCAGAGGCCAAACCCTCAGGGAGAGGGTGGAGGAGGGGAAACCTGCCCAGCAGTCCTGGGAGAGCAAGGAAGCAGGGCTGTGTCTGCCTAGGCTGTGGATGGGGACAAAAGTCTTGAGAATTTGTCAACACAGACCCGCTTATACAATTTTTCAAGTTCAAATTTTCACTGTTAGTCTGGCAGTTTCTATCCTGAGAAATCTGTCATTAAAAGGGTTTCCAGGAACCACGACTCTTCATCTGGCAAACACACACAGCCTCTCTCCAAAGGATTGTCGTCTACACCACATGCCAGGTAGAATCCTTCACCGACAAAACCCAGTAGAGACAAGCTTATCATTCACAGTCACCCCGCACAACAGCAAGAATCGGTAGACAAAAGCAAACAGGATTAGACTCCTGGGGACTTTAGGAAAGAGAATAATTGAACATACAATGACAGCACAAGTATGCCTAAAATGATTACATGTATAAAGGAAAACATGAGAAAAGAATAAGACTCTGTTAAAGACCTGATGGATTTTAGCCAAAAAAATAAGCTCTAGAAATGAAAAATAAAATGATTAAAAATCAACTGATGGGATAAAAAGCAGATTTGGGGGAGGATTACTAAATAGGATTCTATTTCCTTCTTTCTGAAGTAGAATGTTCCCTCTGCTGAGAAAGGGGGGAAGGGGACAGCAGGGAGATTTTAGGTCCAAACTCAGACCAGCAGGTACCCGTCGAAACTCAGCCGTGTGTTTTCCTGCTCTCATGCCCTTTTCTAATGACCTGCTAGAGTACTGCTGGTCCTGAGAACCAGTATCATCCTCTTCCTGAAGTCTGAGGCTGGCAAAGTCTCCCAGGGAAAGTCCAGCAAACCTGAGACGTGTAAGCCCAAGCCCGGTTTTCACATTCTTCTTCCTGTTCATAGAGACACTTGTCCTGGACTTTTGTGACTTGGCAGGGTCTACCTAGATTTGAAACACCAGAGACACGATGGGCAGGATAAGTTGACTGTTTCATGAGACGTGAGCTGTCTTGCAGCAGAAGACTTAGGGTCCCTGTCCTGGGGAGGCTGAGGTCTGCCCTCCCTGAGAGCCCAGGGGGCCCACGGCTGCAATGGCAGGGCTCTACCATCTTTTTAGCACTCCCCTATGCCAGGTCTCTGCCAGATGCCGCACTCTCCTTGTTTAAATGGCTTAGTCATAGAGGTACACCCCCTTCTGCAGATGAAACAGTGACTTTCTGAGAATCTGAATTGCTAGTGTGACACTCCATAGCTGAGGATGTGGACAAACTGCTGACCCCAGGGCACATGCTGGTGACCGCTGCATGAGGCTTTTTGGATGTAGAGCTAGCTTTTCCAGACTCTCTTCCATGGAACGCTCTAGTCCTAATGGAGTTTCACTGGTATTACTGAAGAAAAAAAAATTCTGTGGTCTCATACATTTGGGAGAGACTGCATGCTCTGTGTACCTCATAAATCTTCATGATGCAGGTTGGCACACCAAAGGCCAAGAAGACCTCTTGAGGAAGCCCATTTAGTGTTGTCCATCCTAGCATTTCCCACTCTTATTAGATCCCAGAACCACCCCCCTTGCAACACAGTATTTTATTCTATTATATTAGCCATGATGGAAATGTAATCAAGCTACAGCAAGACACCACTTCACACCACTAGGATGGCTGTAATTAACAAGACAGACAGTAACCAGTGTGTGTGAGCATGTGGAAAACTGGAACCCTCAAATTGGTAGAATATGGAGTTGAAAATGGTGCCACAGCTTAGGAAACCAGTTTGGTGATTCCTCAAAAGAATAAATACAAAGTTACTGTGTGACCCAACCATTCTACTCCTAGGTATACACCCAAGAAACTAAAGCATGTCCACACACAAATTTGCATACAGGTTGATCATAGATGTATTATTCATAATAGCCAAAAAAGTGGAAACAAGCCAGATGTCCATCAACTGATGAATGGATGAGTAAAATATGATATTTCCATGCAATAGAATATTATTTGGCAATAAAAGGAACAAAACACACATGCTACAATGTGGATGAACCTTGGCAGCATGTCAAGTAAAAGGAGCAAGTCACCAAAGACCATGTACTGATATCAAATGCCAAAGGCCATGTATTTGATAATTCCAGTTGTATCAAATGCCCAGAATAGACACATCCAAGTGAACCAGCTGCCAGGAACTGGGGAAGGGGGGACAGGGAGTGACTGTTAATGGGTATGGGGTTTCTGTTTTGGGGTGATGAAAATGCCTTAAAACTGATTGTGGTGATGGTTGTACAACTCTAAATGCCTTCAAAGCCATCGTACTGTGTAAGCAGACAAATTGTACATGAGTTATATATCAATAAACTGTTTTTAAAAACTGAATGAACATCTGCCAGTGGTAAGATTTCGCAATTGAGCCATTGTTTGGCAAGGCTGTGGAAGTCTTTGCTGCCACTTGACTGGGTTCTGTGAAGGCATAGAAGCTGCCCTGTGCCACTCCATCAAAAGCATCCTCGATATTTGAGAAAATAAATCTCACAGGGCAGGTTTGAGGTGAGCCTTGTGTCAAGATGCTGAACAGAGTCTTAGTGTCAGCCACTCTCTTCATGCAGCTTGTACTCTGGTTATACCCCTGCTCTTTTTTTGTGGATACTTGAAGACAACCAAAAAAGAAAACAAGAGTCTTGGCACCTTTCTGAGCAGATCTGGAGCAAGAGATGGCATTAACTGCTTATTGTGTGGCATCCCCCCAGACAACACTGACCTTCCCTGGTTAATAATTATCACTGCTGGGCCCTCCAGACTAACCATTGAGCAACCCAACACTTTCCTGGTCATCCCTCCCCCACCTCCAGCCCCCCCCCCCACCCAGCCTACTAGCAGTTCCATTTCCTCATTAATCCTACCTCTTTGTTTGGATTTCAGTGAAAGCTGGTGGAATGCGGATTGTGCAGAAACACCCACACACCGGAGACACCAAAGAAGAGAAAGACAAGGATGACCAAGAATGGGAAAGCCCCAGGTGGGACACTTCTGATGGCCTGAACATGCTTTACAAACAACAGCGTGATTTGGTTAAACATTAACATTTGTTCTCTGTTCCATGCATCTGATAACTCCTGGCTTGTGTGGGACCCTGTTCTGTGTATTTTTCCCTTTCCATCAGTGAGGCGGGGCTTGTTCCCAGGTGGGGGAAACAGAGCCTTTGA
This sequence comes from Carlito syrichta, assembly GCF_000164805.1. NCBI lineage: Eukaryota > Metazoa > Chordata > Mammalia > Primates > Tarsiidae > Carlito > Carlito syrichta. The sequence continues at coordinate 98,213 of NW_007010849.1, read as the reverse complement.
CATACGTCCTCTTCCCTGGCTGATCCGAGAGCCAGTCTGTTCACCCTGTGCCCTGGCTGGTGTCCCTATCTGGCTTCAGGTAGAGACCTACCCCCACCTGCTCCAGGGGCTGGGTGAGACCTGTCCTGCTCCCATTCTGGAAAACAGGAAGCCAGGGACACTGCCGAGTAGGAACAGCTTCCCATGGTGCCTTGCTTTTCTCCTAGTGCACATGGCCACCATTGACGCTCTCTCCTCAAGACCAGATCATCAGAGTGGAGGAAATAGTGAATTCATGCAACTTCCGGTCTTCTGTGCTCAGGTGTCCATTGTCATTTCAGAGAAGCACATACTAATAGAACAGTGGGCAGTAGTTCCGGACTTGGAGACCCTTGAGGACCACAGCCGAGGCTCAGGGGTGGGCCTGACTGTCTGTGTAGTTGAGCCAAGCCCTTCTGGCTTAAGTAATGTTATAGTATCTCACTCCCTCAGTTCCCCAGCCAAATCTAGAATCATTGAGGCCACACCATGAGTGGCCAGAGGTCCTTAAGGGATATCTCTGGCTCCAGCCCTTTTGGGTCCTGGCCAGGGATCTCAGTTTGTCCTTCTCTGTTCAACACCTGTTTTTCTTGGAGGTTCCAATGATTTGGTTCAAGGCCCTTGGTACAAATCCATTTCCTTCGACCTTGTAATGCACAAGCAGGCACTACATCTCCAGGTGTTGTCCACACAGGAGAAAGTGAACATTAAGTAAGCTGTCTGCTTATAACTTGTCTTCAAATGATGTCTTAGCCAGAGGAGGAAAGAAAGCATGGGAAGGGAAAGGAATGGAAAGAAGCTAATACTGATTTCTGTGGGTCAGGTGCATGATTTCACTTCATGTCACTCCAGCACTCCTGAATAGTGAGTGGCATTCTCCCTGGTTTATACGTGAGGAGATGGAACCCCATAGAGGACGCATACCTGCCCACGTCATGCACCTGGCTAGTGAGTGGAGCTGGTATTTGAGTCCAGAGCAGACCAGGCTTCCAGAACAGTAGCTCCTAAGAGCACATGAGGAGGACGTGTCTGCTATATAGGTCACCCACCATGGGGTATGTTCCATCAAACCTTGTATGGTGTGTTATGGTGCTGCCACTAGAGGGGAAGACAACATTTTGGGTGATGTTTCTGAGTGATTTTTGTCCATTTTAAATCATGAGATCAGTGGTGTGAAGGCTCGGCTCAAGTTCTGATTTTAAAAGAAGGTGGTTTAAAGAAAATTCTGGAATTATCTTTCTCACTAACAATATTGACAAATGGTACTTGGAGCATAATGGCATCAGTAACGGATCCACAGTCCTGTATCTCAAAGCCTTGGGGCCTAATCCATATTGGAATTCAGAAATGTGGGGGTTTTAGAAAGATAATGCAGATTTTAGGAGAATAAAAACCATACACACACCATACGGCACGGGGTCTCAGGCAGCACGCTGTCATTGGTGTATGATGTTGAAAACGAGTTAGATACATTTTTTTAATTTAGGGCTTGTATCTTTTGCCTCCATGTGAGTCATAAGGAAACTCTGAGTTTTTAGAATGTTCTTGAATCTGGAATTGAAGATGAGAGCGTGTGGGACTGTAGTATTCTCCATCCAGAAACCTGGGAGTCACTGCCCTTCTGCACAGCCAACTGTTTCCTTGGGGAAGAAAGACGACAAGAGGAAGCCTTGCCTAGAAAAAAAAAATCCTGGAAAGTTAACAAAACACACGCTTTTCTTTATACGTTTTAGTGGATTAAGGTACAAATAACTATTTCCCTGCCTCATAGTGTCAATACAGTGAGAGGTGGCAATTTATTAGCATGTTTAGAAATAAGGACAGAACAGCCCACCAGTTTCCCCCTATTGATTTTTTTCATGAGCAAAATGTAGCATTTATAGAAGTTAAGCGATTTGAATAAATATGACGGGATGAACAGTTGCCAGAGAAAGATCAAGCACTCCAGCCCTTCAAACTTCAGCATCTTATTCACCATAAAGATTCGTTCTCTATCTCTCTAGAGCCAAAATTTTTTTAAGTAGGTCAGCTGCAGGGTACAGTTTGCAGAGCCCATGGGCCAGGTTTTTGTTTTGGGTTTGTTTTTTTGCTATGATCGCTCCCTACAGCCAAGTTGCTATCATACGTTCCTGATGGGTGTGTTGGCCCTCGTCCCCTTGACTTTGGCCAGGCTCTTTATCACTGCGGGTCAAACCCTTTGACTCAGCATTTATAGAAAGAGTGAGCCTGTGTACAATCTTCAGCGTCAAGGCATGTTACTGACTCATCTCCTTCTGAAACCCTACGCCAGGCCTGGCATCCTGTGTCATAGTTTACATCCACCACTGTGCATCTCCTGTATTTCTGCTGGGCTGGTTGCACCATCATGGTTCCTAACAACTGTTACTCATTCTTGTAGGGGCAGGGAGCCTAGCCCTGCTCCAAATGTATTAATTCACTTGATCCTTGCATCTCCTCTCTTTGTTATCATCCCTATGTCAGAGCTGGTGGTTAGTGGTGATCCCCCTTCCAGATTACTGCTCCCTCATCAACAGTTCTGAGAGTGAAGCGACCTTTCCAAGGTCACACAGTAGATAAGTGGCAGTGCCGATGTTCCCGCCAGTGCGGGAGCTTCCAGATTTCTTTCTCCCAACCTCGAGACTGTACTTAACTGTCCAGTTCCTGTGGTGTGTTAAGTGCTTCACATCATGTTCCATGCTCATACCATCTGTAAATTGGTATTACTGTGCCCACTATATAGATGGAGAAAACAAGGCTTAGGGAGGTGATCCAGCCCAGTCATATGCAGGCAGTCAGTAGCCTGGCTGGGATTCAACCCTGAGTCTGTTGTGAATTGGAAGGAAGCCCACACCCCTAATATGTGAGGGAAACCCCTAGATTGACATAGACTGTAACCCGCATCCCTCTATAAATGAAACTTACTGATTGCAGTGTTGCCCATAACCTTGTCTGCACTTCTCAAGTCCATAATCCCACCCGTCTGCAACCTCACCATCAGTAGATGGTCTAGTTATCAGTTTACAACAAGGTTCAGAGGGACTCTGGGCTGGTTTTACCTTATATATGGAAAAGTTTATTTACTTGCAGAATGTATAAAACATATAATGATCCTCTTGGAAATGCCTTATGGCATGTGACTTCACCATCCACATTACCCTAATCCTGGAGTTGTATATCTTTCTGTGTTGTGTCCAGTATTCTCCAGATGTGAAAATAAGTACATGGTGTCAGATGCCAATTTCCTCCTTAGCCATAGAGCTACATTTGCAAGACTCTTTGTTTTTCCTTTCCAGGTATTTTAGACTGGTTTTAAGTTTACTGATTCATTTCTGGTAGTTTTTCCCCATTAGTGGGAAAATCAAATACTGATTACAGAGAAGAGGGACAACTGAAGCATTGAAGATGTCATTATGTGACGAAAGAAAGAAAGGAAGGAAGGAAGGAAGGGAGAAAGGAAGACAGGACCTTGTAGCTTATACTAGTAACTAATTTTTTTTGCAAATGTTTATGCAACTCTTACACTGTTTAATCTTGTAATTTTCCACAGATTTAAAAATAATTTCCTAGCCGGGCTCGGTGGCTCAGCCTGTAATCCCGCGCCTTTGGGAGGCTGAGGTGAGTGGATTGCCTGAGCCCGTGGGTTTGAGACCCGCCTGGGCAGCAAGACCTCATCTCTACAATAAATCAAAAAATCAGCCAGGTGTGGTAATGCGTGCCTGTAATTCCGGCTACTTGGAAGGCTGAGGCAGAAGGATCGCTGGAGCCCAGCAGGTCGAGGCTGCGGTGGCCGGGAGCAGCCACTGCACTCCAGTCTGGGCGACAGAGTGAGACTCCAACTCAAAAAAAAAAAAACCAAAAAATAAAAATAATTTCTTATGTGGCCAAGTTGTTTTAAGATGCTATGTTTAAAAGAAGAAGAAGAAGAAAAAAGAATGTAGGTGAAATATTGCCAAAGAATTTCTGTCAATTTGAGCTCTAGTTACCTGTGACGGTCTTTGTGTCCAGGAAGAGTAATAGGCTTCATTACTGTTAGCTAATACTTTCCTGAGTGGCTGCTAGATTCTATCTTAGAACCGACCCAATTAAGGAAAGCAGTGATTTAAAGCCTTTTGTTGAGTGTGATAGGATAAAGGACCCAGTTTCATTATGTAAAGGAGAAATTGCAGACATAGAATGGACTTCAGGAGTCAGGTTTCACTAAAGAAAGCAGTTTGATGTCAAGCATTTACTGAGGTTTCACCATGAATTGGGCTTGGTACAAGATATGAAAAAGGAATGGGAGACTGGAAGGGTAAACCAGAAGTGAATGGGTTTGGTCGCCAACAAGGGGTGGGTGGAAAGGGGTGGGGTGGAAGAGGAAATGGGAATGGGTGGTAAGGCAGAGAAAGGAGCAGCCCTTCCTAGAGCTGGCCTTTTGTGTAGTGCTGGCCTTGAACCATGATACTGTTTCACATACCCAAAAATTAAGCAAACAATTCACATCCACCAGGATATGGGAGGGACCCAAAATGGCACGTACACACTGGCATATTGAAGGGAGTGAGAAATGTGGTTGATTAATGTAACCACAAGGAAAAGAGTAGGGAGTTACCTAAGTAACTTTGGAAAACGGCATTTTAAGTGGATACTATAAAGCTAAACACAAAAAAAGAACTTGACATTCATGGTACTTCAGTTAGTATATAGGTTTCTTATAGGTTAGCAATTCTGAAATTGTCTTATGTGTATACTGGAATTGAACAATAAGTAAATATATTGTAGATCATGAAAGCCAAGTTTCTCACTCTCAGAGAAAGAGGTCACAAACAGGAAAAGGGGAAGACTGGAATGGACTTTGTGCTGTTGGATGGGAATTGGAGGTATCTGTGTGAACTCATGGTTTTGGATGGATGGATACATGGATGGATGGATGAATTCAAGGATAGACAGATGGATGCAGCGATAGATGGATGGATTGATCGTAGATACAAACACATACACACGCATACACACATACAGACAGACAGACAGAAATAAGTATGGATGAGGGGGTCAGTGGGCACACCTCTGTTTCCTAGCTGAGTTCATTGAAAGAGCCTAAAGAACTCACAACTATAGCCATGAGCATCCCTAGAGCCCCCAGAGACCTTGGTGTCTAAACACCATTACTCAAATAGGAGAACCAGGGCTTCCTGGAGAAGTGGTTGATTCCAGGGCCAGGAAGGAAGTACCAGATGAGTCTGTAGCACAGCATAGTGCCAGAGCACAAGGAGGTGTGCCACAAAGGACTGGGGCACTGCAGAATGTCAGAGAAGCCCACCCAAAGGATCTCCCAAACCTGGGACAATTTGCTGAACAAAATAGTGATAGTGCTGGATTTTAACCCATAGATATCCACGAGTTCATACTGATATAAATAATTGAATTAATAAGTGAAGGAGAAGGAATAGCCCTTTTTTATAGAAAGAAGGAGGAAAATGGAATATCACCAGGAGGCAAACAGCACAGTCAGTGTTGTAGACAAGATTCATCAATGGGTGTGAGGACTGATGGGTGAACGTTTGATATAAACCAGGATATTTGCACAGTCTCATGGCATCTCCCCAAATATATGTTTTTAAAATTACAAAACAAAAGGAGCATCTTGACAGTGGAAACCATGAAAAGAACTCTTATAGTATGAAAACTGAAACAACAAGGCAGAGCACCACCTACTGTGACCTCAACTGGGAATGTACAAGTTGGGTGACTCTAAACTGTCACTGCTTTGTGCGTGTCTGTGAATGACCATGAAAACATCACAAACATGGATGTTGGAGTTATAAATAAATTTTAGCAAGTAGGTGATGTCACAAAAATGGAATACATAATTATTACTGAACTTATTATCTGACACTTCATAGAAAATCTTTGCCAACCCTTGTTTAACTCAGTCTGCCTTCAAAAACTGTTCTGCTTCTTCATAAACAATTTAAGAACCTTCCAGCGGAATACTTCCAATCACCACTCTCCCCACTTTGTGCTTGTTTCCTATAGGTCTACCGGTACTATGAAAATCATATGCTGGTGACTACTTAACTACTGGCTTACCAGGAAAAAAAAAGCCCTAATTTGTAGTGTTTGCTATTTTATGATGCAAATACTCCATCACTGTCATTTTAAGCTAGCAACATGACTTTACTGAGCACACACTTATGAAGAGATGGGACAACTTCCACATTTATCAATACTGTTTTTAATTCTAATAATCAGTGCTCTTTTTTCTTTCTTTTTGAAACAAGGTCTCTGCCCAGGTTATAAGTGCAGTGGCACAATCATAGCTCACTGTTATCTCCTGTTCTGGTCCCAAATGATCCTCCTGCCTTAGCCTCCCAGGTAGCTGGGACTATAGGTGTGTGCTACCATACCCAGCTAATTTTATTTTATTTTATTCTTTGGAGATGAGGGTCTTGCTGTTTTGCCCAAGCTAGTCTTGAACTCCTGACCTCAGTGATCCTCATGCCTCAATCCAAGGGGCTGGGATTACAGACCTGAGCCACCATGCCCAGCATCATTTAAAGAAGCTTAAATGGAGATAGATGTAAATATTTTTTAAAGGTGCATTTCTACCTATTTATTCTGTCTTGTGTCCTTTATTTCTTACCCCAGGACTGGGTTTCTATCTGTTTTATTCTCTTTCTAAAAGCATTTGTTATAGTAAAGGTATGCTGGAGATGAATTCTTTTATCTCTTGTATACCTGAAAATATATTTGTTTTGCTGTTACTTTTGAAAGATGTTTTCACCATATATTGAATTTCTAGTTCCAAGTTTTTTCTTTCAACACTGCAAAGTTAGTATCCCATCATCTCCTGGCTTCCATTGTGCTCAGCAAGAAGTCAACTGTAATTCTTGTCATTATTTCCTGTTTGTAATATTTTCTGTGTATATCAGGTTGCTTTTAAGAGTTCCTCTTTAGTTTTGTTTTTCAATAGTTTGTGATACACCAAGTGTGATTTTCTTTGTATTTCTCTTATTTGGGATTCACTGAACAACTTTGATCTATGGTTTAGTGTCATCAGTTTTAAAAATTTGTTGCCATTATCTTTTCAAAACTTTCTTCTAACTGGGCATGGTCTGTAGTCCCAGCTATTCAAGAAGCAAGGGTGGGAGGATTGCTTGAACCTGGGAGTTCTGGGCTGCAGTGCACTAGGCTGAATGGGTTTCCACACTGAGTTTGACATCAGTATTGTGGCCTCCTGGAACCAGGGACCCACAGATTGCCTAAGAAAGGGTGAACCAGCCAAGGTTGGGAAGGGAACAGCTCAAAAGTTTCTTCTGCTTCATTCTCTCTTCTTTTTCTGAGACTTCCACTATACCTGTGTTAAACCACTTGATATGTTCACAGATGAGTACACTGTTCTTTTTCTCCCTCTCCCCACCCAACTCTTTTTTTATTGCCTTTGTTTAAATAGTTTATTTTGACCTATTTCAGTTTAGATAGTTTCTATTAAACAATTTCTTTTGAACCTGATTTCTTTCTCTGTTGCTTAGTCTGATAAGTTCATTGAGAGACTTCATCTCTGATATCCTTTTTTTTTTGAACTTTCAGCACTTCCATTTGGCTTTTTAAAACATACAGTTTCAGTTTCTCTGCTGAAGTTCCCTTTCTTTTCACACATATTTGCCATAGTTATTTTTAAATTCCCATCTGATTATTTCAACATCTGGAATTGGTTCCTGATTCTGTTAACTGTTTCTTTCTTTACAATAGGTCACATCACTTTTTCACATCTTATAATTTTTAATGAAAGTAAGACCTCGCATTTTTTTTAAAAAAGAGACAGAAATAACATTAGAGACTGAAGTAAATAATATTTACACCAAATTTGAAAATGACATGCCTTTTCTGTTCAAATTCTTTTGTGTGAGACTGTGTGTGTGTGTGTGTGTGTGTGTGTGTGTGTGTGTGTGTAAAAGTTAAATCAATGTAATACTGCAAAGTTAGTTGAACTTGGTTTGGATTGTGTTGAACTCTAGTTAGATCCAAGACTTCAAAAACATCAAACTAATTAGAGATGGGATTAGAGCCTTCCCACTTCTAATAGCTTAGGATATGAATGCTTGGAAGGTGTGTCTCTATTTTCCTGCCCTACGCGCAGGCTTCACCAGGCTCTGTGTGTGTGCCCGAGCCTTGTAAAGGGCTCTCAACTCTCATCTCTTCCCAACCTAAGTAGGCCTCTCCTTGGTCAATGAGACAATATATATAAATACTTCTAACAATTTCGGGCATTGTGAGTGATAGTTATTATCACATCTGTGGTAATTTTTTTAAAAGAAATTTTTTATTTAAAAATAATTTCACATATACAGAAAAATTATAAAACAAACAAAAGCATCAAAAAATCCATCTATCCCTCACTGTTTTCCCTATATGGTACAATTTTTACTCATCTACTCCCCCCATTTCTTATCCTCACAGACCTAAATACACATCTGTCTGTCTGTCTCTGTGAACTTTCTTCTGAAGGGCCCTTTTGCTCTTGAATGCTTTAGTATGTGTGTACCAAAAAGCAAGGATTGTATAATTATCACCGTCAGAAAATTGACCTTGAAACAGTACTGTTATCTATAGACATTAGCTCAGATTTGGTCAGTTGTCCCACTACTGCCTTAGATTTAGGTCCAGGATAATACCTCCATTTAGTTATATCTCCATAGTCTTTTTACATCTAGAACAGTTGTCCAGCTTTTTAAAATCCTTCATGACCTTGACATGTTTGAAGAGTACAGGTCATTTATTTTGTAGGATGTTCCTCAATTTCAGTTTCGCTGCTGTTTCTCCGTGATTGGGTCCAGGTCCTACTTTGGGAACAAGGGTGCCACAGAAGCAATGCCTTGCCCATCCTGGTGCATCAGATCAGGAGTCACAGGATGCTCCACGCCACAGGACCTGGGATGCCAGCTTCGATGGCTTGGTTTAGGTGGTGTCTGCCAAGTTTCTCTACTATAAAATTACCGCTTTACCCATGACCGCTTTACCCTTTGTAACTGACAAGTATCTTGTGGGAAGGTATTTTGAGACTATATGAATGTCCTGTTTCTCATCCCACTTTCACCTGCTACTTTTAGCATTCACTGATGATTCTTTCCTGAAACAGTTACTACTGTATGGATACTGTATTAGTTTCCTAGGGCTGCCTTGACAAAGTACTCACAACTAGATGACTTAAAATAACAAATTTATAGTCAGTTCTGGATGCTAGAAGACTGAAATCCAAGTGTTGGTAGGGTTGGTTCCTTCTAAGAGCTGTGAGGAAGAATCTGTTCTCTGCATTGTTTGACTTCTGGTGGTTTGCTGCCATGGCTGGCATTCCTTGGCTTGTAGATGCATCACTCCAGTCCTCTGCCTTTACATGGTGTGTTCTCCCTGTGTCTCTTTCTGTTATCCTCCCTGTGTGTGCTTTTGGGTTCAATTTTCCTGTTTTTATAAGGATACCAGTCATATTGGATTAGGGCTAGTCCTAATAACCTCATTTTAATCTTTACTTCTGTAATGACCTTATTTCTAAATAAGGTCACATTCTGAAGTACTGGGGGCAAGAACTTCTAAATATCCTTTTTGGGAGACACGGGTCAACCTATAACAGATGCCAAATGGTGATCTCTGACAATTTTTAATGGTTCTCTCAGTAAAGTTAATTATTAAAAAAAAAATCAAAAATTTAAAACTTAAGTTAAAAGATGGTGCAGGCTCTGATCTCATGACTGCCTGGGATTTTTTTTTTTTTTTTTTTTTTTTGATCTTTAAACCATGATCTACATGTTTGAACTTTAATTACACCATGTAGTTAACCAATGTCAACATCACCCTTAACTTCCAGCGTCATCTTTTATATCCAGGCCAGTTGTCAGCTGCCTTTTAAAAGAGGTATATCTTTTGTTTTTTCCATGATGTGTGTGGAGATGCCAGTGAACCAGGGATACTGAGTGCCAGCCAACTGCCAACTCCCATGTTGTCTTGAGTGCCCCATGCTATCAGGCAGAGCCCATGACATGGTGGCCACAGCTGGCTCAGGGGCTGGAGTGCAGAGGGCTGCAAAGCCCCACCCTGGGCCAAGGGCAGGGTCTCGATGTGGCCACGCCCTTGAGTGACATGGAATGTCCTCAGGAAGGGGGGCTAACTGCTTATGGACTGAGATGCCTCTTCTGGGAGAAGCTGTACAGAATAAAAAGCACCTGAGGCAGAATGTCATGGCAACATAAAATAGGAACACAAGGCCCATCTGCCCTGGAAAGGAAAATGGGGAAGATGCTTGTCACTGCTGAGCAGCTCTTCCTGTTAGGTTTGCCTGAGTGAGACTCAGAGATTGGTGTGCGAAGTCTGTAGGTAGAAGGAGGCGTTGATGAAGCGTCCTGGTTAGTGTACCAGGAAGGGAATGGTGAGTGTTATCATTTTGCCTGCAGCAGCTTGGGCAGCAGAAAGTTGACAGAACCAGTGCGTTCCCCCAAATCCCTTGACAACAGTCCACACCAGCTTGTAGCATACACTGCCCACTAAGTTCCATGTAAGGTGGATCCGCCAGAGGCCGCCAAGGGAGGGAGGGCAGCATCCCTCTCCAGGTCCCTCTGTGAAGGCTAGGTCAAGCCCACTCTCATCTCCACCCAGGTTACACTGGCAGAACTTCCTGGCAGGCTGGCTGCCTCTTCTTCGAGAAGCAGTGTGCGAGTTTCCTAGGGCTGCCATACGAAGTGCCACACACTGGGTGGTTTTAACAACAGAATGTATTGCCTCACAATTCTAGAGGCCGGAAGTGTGAGATCACGATGTCAGCAGGGTCACACTGTGGGCGCTGGGAAGGGATCTGTTTCAGCCTCTCTCTTGGCTTCTGGGAGTTCCTGAGCTGGTGGTGGCATCACTCCAGCCTTCACGTGATGTTCTTCCTGTGTGTGTGTCTGTGTCCAGATTTCCCCTTTTTATTTATTTTTATTTTATTTTTATTTTTTTTAGTTGAAGTCTCACTCTGTCACCCACACTGGAGAGCAGTGGCATGCTCCTGGCCACCGCAGCCTCCACCTGCTGGGCTCTGGCGATCCTTCCGCTCAACCTTCCAAGGAGCTGGAACTACAAGCGCATGCTACCATGCCTAGCTAATTGATTTATTGTTGAGATGAGGTCTCGCCAAGTTGCCCAGCAGGTCTCGAACCCACAGCCTCAGGCAATCCACTCCCCGGCTTCCCAAAGTGCGGAATTACAGGCTGAGCCACTGAGCCCAGTCTTTTTTTTTTTTTTTGGAGTCAGGATCTCACCCTATCACCCAGACTTTAGTACAGTGGCACAATCACAGCTCACTGCAGCCTCTACCTCCTAGGCTCAGGTGATCCTTCCACCTCAGCCTCTCGAGTAGCTAGGACTACAGGCACATGCCACCATACCCAGCTAGCTTTTTGTTTGTTTTTTGTAAAGACAAGGTCTTGCTATATTGCCCAGGCTGATCTCAAGCTCCTGGGCTCAAACAGTCCTCCTGCCTCAGCCTCCAAAAATGCTGGGATTATAGGCATGAGCCAGCGTGCTCAGCCTCAAATTTCCCTTTTATAAGGACACTAGTCGTATTAGATTAGGGGCCCACCCTTCTTCAGTATGACGTCATCTTAACTAACTACATCTGCCACAACCCTATTTCCAAATTAAGTACTGTTGACCAGGATTTCAGTGTATGTTTGGGGGGAGCACAGTACAATCGGCAGCAAGCAAGCAGCACCTGGTGCCACTTGCCATTGACTGGCAGCGCCCTGCTCTATTGGCATCCATGGCAGCGGCAGCACCACGATTTAGCTGTGAGGCTTACAAGGCAAATATTTCCCTCTCTCCCCTGTGCACTGCAACACCCTGTCTCCCTGACCAGGATGATGCTGTGTTTCAGGGGTGTGACCCCAAACTCTGATCGCACACCCCATCAGTAAGGAAAAAGAAATTTCTGCACCCCCAATATATGTGTATTTATTTTTAAATTACACATGTGCACTATACTACTATCATGGGAATTATGAAATGTGTACAAGATGGATGGTAACATATTAGGTAAAGGTAAAATAAGCCATCTTTTCTTTTCTTTATTTCAGTAGCTTTAGGGGGTACAAATAGTTTTTGGTGACATGGCTGCATTGTATAGTGGTGAAGAAGTCGATGCTTTAAATGTACCCAACACTCCCACCTATACCTATTAGGGGATTTTTCATCCTTCCTCCCCTGAATCTCCAGTGTCCATTATACCAGTGGTCCTCAACCATTTTGGCATCAGGGACCGGTTTTGTGGAAGACAATTTTTCCACGGGTCAGGGATGAAGGCTGGGGAGGTCATCAAAAATTAGATTCTGATAAGGAGTGTGTAACCTGGATCCCTCACATTTGCAGTTCACAATAGGGATCACACTCTGATGAGACTCTAATGGTGCCACCCACCTCTTGCTGTGCAGCCGGGTTCCTGACAGGCCATAGACCAGTACTGGTCCACAGCCCAAGGAATGGGGACCCCTGCATCGTACCATTCTCTCTGCCTTTGTAGATCCTTAGTTTAGCTCCCACTTATAAATGAGAATACGCAGTGTTCAGTTTTCTGTTCCCGAGTTGGTTTGCTTAGAATGGTGTTCTCCACTTCCATCCTAGTAGCTGCAAAAAGACATTTAATTCTTTTTGATTGCTGAGTAGTATTCCACAGTGTATATATACCACATTTTCATTATCCTCTGATCAGTTGATGGGCATCTTGATTCCAGATCTTGGGACTGTGAACTGTGCTGCAGTGAACGTGGGGACATGGTGTCTTTTTTATATGATGACCTCTAGTCCTTTGGGTAGATTCCTAGTAGTGGGATTGCTGGATTGAAGTAAGCAATATTTTAAATGTCTTGTTAATGACTGTGACCTCATGCTGTCATTAGCTGATAGCTCAAGGTCCAGGTGCCCTTGAGATGGGATTTCCCATTCATGATTCAGGATGCAAATCTAAATTTCTAATGGCCTTCCATGTCATTTCAGGTTTTGTGGCATTCTGTCAAGTCTGATTGGATCGTGTGTCAGTGTTTGTAACATGGTTATAATGAGTACAATTATAAGCCCTTCCCTTTTCTTTTGTTTGCTTGTGTTTATATTGGGATTAATTTCAGCCTCCAGGAGGTTTTTTTCTTGCTGGAATCATTTCGAGCCACTTGTCCATTTTGTAAAAGTTAAAGTCCATTTATAATACAATTGAGCACAGTCTCAGGCATTTGGGACTTATTAAGGATAAAGCTGGAGAACTTAATTCACTACCCCATTAACCAGAAGAGGCATATGTCTGTTTCAGGACTCTGAAGGCAATGGAAGGGGCACAGGGCCAGTGGATGGCCATCCCGCTCCTTCCTGGGCACCCTCAGGACCATGAGGTTGGGTGGGGACAGTCTGCCCACCATCTACATAGTAAGTAGCAGCAAAACTTAATTCATTTTGTTTTGTTTCTTTAGATGAAACATAACATGTAAATAGAATAGATGCTCTATTCATCTCATTTTCCTACTAAATCATCACCTTCTACGCACAAGGGACTGCCCTAGTCATTGATTGATTCATGGTGGCCCAACATCAGTTCTGTTGTTACATGTAGTAGAAATTAAACATTTCTTCCAACACCTATGGATATGTGTGTTTGAGCATGATCAGTCGTATGCAACTATGAGGGGCAACCCAAAGAAACCCTGGAATTTATTTATTTAAAAAATGTATATTTATTCTTACATGCTTAAACTTAAGTCACCTTGAGAGTACTCTCTGTTTGATGAAGTACACCTATCAAGATGATTTTTTTCACCACTCAAAACAGTTTTTGAACTTGTCAATCTGGATCCCTTTTAGTGCTTTTGCCGTTTTTTGTTTCATCTTTTCTACATCGGCAAAATGTTTCTCTTTGAGGACTTTTTTTCAACTGGGAAACAAACAAAAAAAGCTACTCAGGGTGAGTTCAGGTGAATAGGGAGGGTGGAGCGTGAGGATCATACTGATTTTTGACCAAAACTGAACACTCAGTGAGGTGTGGGCAGGTGTGTTGTTTTAGAGGACAAACCAGCCACCTATTTGCCACAACTCAGGATGTTTCTTCCATAAATTGTGACACAGTCTTCTCAAAACTTCCAGTTAAAAACTTTGGTTGACCGTTTGATCCAGAGGAACAAATTCCGAGTGTACTACAAGGGGCCCCTCCTTCCTAAAGATAATTTCAGGGTTTTGGGGGGTCTCCCCTGGTATGTGCATTTCAAGAGCTTTTGCCCAGAACTGCCCTATGAACACAGAGCATGACTGTGTCGAAGTCCCAGGCATTAACGTGATCAGGATTCTTCCTGGATCCAGCCCACTTCCTCCACTCACGTAGATGGACACCAGAGGAGGCTAGGCCTGGCAGTTAGTGAATCAGAGCTTCACTGCAGAGGGACAGAGCATATGGATATCCATATGTCACGAGATCCTGGCTGAACTCTTTCAGATCTAGGATGAGAGAGCGTGAGGAAGTCCCGGCTCTCCTCCAGGGCCTGTTGCGGCTGGTAACAGGCTCTGAGACAGTGTGTGCACAACAGCTGGTCCTAGCAGAGGTGGAAACCAGGTGTGATTTATTAGCTTCTGAGTGCTCCCTCCTGCTCCCCCTGCCTGCACAAGCCCCCAGCCTCATTGCAAGACTGTCATACTCGAATCTGTACCAGGAGAGCTCTTTTTATCTGATTGAAGGAGGGAAGAAAGGAAATGGAGCCGTCAGTTCCTCCTTCCAGGCGCTTCTCTGTGAATCGGCCGAGCCAGCCTCTTGGAAAGGACAACTCTTTTGTTTTTATGTTGGAACTCAAAGGGTTGTGCTATTTATGAGGACTGTTTTCTTATGACATAAACATATGAACTGAATTTAAATCAACTCTCCTGTGGTTTGATTTTACAGAATAAAATGTGCAATAGTAACTCCATAGAAACGCAAACCCTTTATTGAGTTGATTACATTAAAATCATTGCACCTGAAGTTCTTAAGCCCTCTCTATCTAAATAAGCCCCATTGACTTCAACCATCTAGGAATGCCCAGCACTTAGGAAATACTTGCTGGGTCAGTAATGATTAGCTTAGACTTAGATGATTTAAAGGTAAGATAGTTTGATAATATATAGACTTGATTACTTCCTATCTTTCAGATGGTGAGCAGAAGTGAGTGGGGTAGTGCAGGTGCTGGGGAAGGAAAGTCTCCACCTTTGTAGGCATGTCCTGTTGGGTCCTCAGCTTTCTCCAGGCAACAGGCTGACTTTGATTCCCACTTACACAAGGGGGCAAGGCAGGGCTGTGTTCGGGAGTGCTGAATGTATGTGGGCTGGAGTATTGCGTGGTGTTAGACTCAAGAAATCCTTATAGAATTGTCAGCTTTAGAACAGGACACACCCTGAGAGGTCACCTGACTCAGGCACTCCCTGGGGGAACCTTGGAGAGATAAGATGTCACATTTTGCTCAAGATCCAGGAGATTCGAGATACCACAGGGAAGACATCTGTTAGTTAGGGATCCACAAGGTTTTTTTTAATGTTAAAAAGAACCCTCATCCACTTCTGGTATGTATCCAGAAGAAGTAGTAGCAAGGTCTCCAGGATGTATCCATACTCCATGCTCATAGCAGCACTATTATCATAGTAGCTGAGAGGTGGAAGCACCCACACGTTCAACTGACAGATGATGGACAAACAAAGTGTGTGTGTGTAAAATGAAATATTACTTAACCTTAAAAAGGGAGGACAGCTGAGTGTGGTGGCTTACGCTTGTAATCCCAAAACTTTGGGAGACACAGGCAAGAGGATTGCCTGAGGCCAGGGGTTTGACACCAACCTGGGCAACTTGGTGAGACCTCATCTCTACAAATCAAAAAATTCACTGGGCATGGTGGCACATGCCTGTGGTTCCAGCTACTTGGAAGGCTGAGGCAGAAGGATAGCTTGAGCCCAGCAGGTGGAGACTGTCAACATGTCACTGTACTCCAGCCTGGGCAACAGTGAGACTCCAACTCAAAAAATTTAAAAAATTTGGAAAGGGAAAGAAATCCTGTCACATGCTACAACAGGGATGAGCCTTGAGGGCATTGTGCTAAATGCAAGAAGCCAGCCACCAAAAGACAAACACCGCATGGTTCTATTTCTATGAGGTTTCTAAAGCTGTCAGATTCACAGATCTAGAAAGCAGAATGGTGGCCACCAGGGGCTGGGCTAAAGGGGACTGTGGGGTTAGTGCTTCGTGTGTATAGGGTTTCCAGTTTGCAAAAATGAAGAAAATCTGGAGATCTGTTTCACAACAATACAAATATGCTTAACCTTACTGCACACTTAAAAATGGTTAAGATAGTAAATTTTATGATGCATGTTGGTTTTTTTTACCATAATAAACAAAATTTTTTACAGCAAAAAGTGAGAAAGAAGTCCTTACTGCTATGTTTAGCAGTTCAGTGGACCCTCAGGAAGCCACACAGCAGTGCCACATGACCCAGCAATTCTCCTCCTTGGGGCAGACCCAAGAGAAGTGAAAGCAGGTGTTCAGACAAAAAATTGCCCATGAGTGTTCATCACATCATTACTCACAATAGCCAAAACATGGAAGCAACCCAAATTGCATCAACTGGTGAATGAAGAAACAAAATGCAATTTCTACATACAAGGAGTGAAGAGCCGATTCATTGGATGAACTTTGAAAACATCATGCTAAGTGAAAGAAACAGACACAAAGGACATACCTTATATGATTCTGTTTATATGAAATATCCAGAATAAGCAAATCCATATAGGCAGAAAACAGATTACGTTATTGCTTGCCAGGAGCTGGGGAGGCTGGAGGGTGGGAGTGATGGCTCGGTCGGTGTGGGTTTCTTCTGAGCATGATGAAAGTTCTGGAATTAGATAGTGGTGAGAGTTGTGCAACACAATGAAGGTATTAAAAGCCACTTAATTTCACAATTTAAATGATTTAAAAAAAAATTTTTTTTTGAGTTGGAGTCTCACTCTGTCACCCAAGCTGGCGTGCGGTGGCACGCTCATGGCCACTGCTGCCTCAACCTGCTGGGCTTAGGTGATCCTTCCACCTGAGCCTTCCAAGTAACTGGAACTACAGATGCACACCACCACACCCAGCTATTTTTGTGATTTATTGTAGAGATGAGATCTCACCAAGCTGCCCAGGCTTCATAGCTAAGAAAGTAGAGGTGCAGTGTGGTGAAAGGACTTCCTGGAGGGCCATGACTGTAGTCTCCAGGGACACTGGGACACTTGGGGGAGCGGGGAGAGAGGCTTGTGCATGTAGCCAGGTTGCATGTCCAGGACACAAGAGTCTCTGCAGAAGTCCCAGGGTGGAGCTGGCTGCATAAGAGGCGGTCCTTGGGCTCTTCCAAGTCCACCTCCTGGACTAGCCTGCACCACAGGCCGGTGGAGCCTGGGCCAATAACCTCCCATCATCCAGCAAGTGGTATCCAGAGAAGAAACAGGCAGCTCTTCCTGCATCTCTTTTTTAGGAGCAAGCAAAGCTTTGCTGGAGCCCCTAGCAAACTCACTGGCCAGAACTGTCCTGACTTTCCCAAAGTCAGACACTGCTAAGATAGTCTCTGGTGTATGATTTGCGGTGCAGTGGAAGTTGGAAGTCAGGCTCAAAGGCCAGCTCCGTGGGCAATGTGGCCGGGCAAGAGCCAGTCCAAGGAAGCCTCCCAGGACTGGGGAAGGAGTAGGTGGCCCAGGTCTGTGCTGAGAAGGAGTGAAGTCCAGGGTGGGGGGCAGCTGAGCCAGGTGTCAGAGCCTGGAACTAGAACCTGGGAGCCTCCAAGCAGGGCCTAGGGTCTGAAGCCATTGATCCTAGCAGCAAGAGGCATGAATCCAGTCCTAGGGTCTGATGAACAGCTGGCACTCAGCCAAAGACACAGAACAGTTCCTCTCCCCTGGCATTTAATGGAGCCCCTTTTAAGACTGATCTCTGGGTGTGCATGTTTGAACCCAGAAATATATATAAGTAATGGCCAACAAAAAACAGGGGATTATGAGTAAGGCCATGTCTCCTTAAAGATTAGTCTTTACAGCAGGTCCTGTCTGAACTAACCAGAGCCCCCTGGTTAAGTTACTAGAAGTTCACGGTCCCCCATTCTTCTAGTGGATCTGTAAGGGACAGAGTTTTTGTGCCCTAATTTGTAGACAATGGCCCTTAGCTGTTTCCCAGAACAGCCACATCCGGGCATCCTCTCCCTGCATGTGGCCATTCATTTAGCCTGAGACCTGTCGGCACCTGCCCTGTGCTGGGCACCCTCCTGCACTGCAGGAATGTGTTCACGAGCAAAACAAAGACCCTCTTGTCCCAGGGTGTGCATTCCAGCGGGGGTGACTGATGAGAAACACATGGACAGTTGTGCTTACGATGTGATGGGTGAACTCAGCAATGCTGTGGAGAAGGTGAAGCAGGCAGAGAGCACAAGGGCTCTTCATCCCGAGAGAACTGCATGTGGGGCTGCCCGATCACATTTTCTCAACCCCCACTGATGACAGCCAAGATCCCCTGCAGAATGTACGTGGCGAGATGGAATCATGGTGGATGCCGGACAACCGGCCCAGGCCCCTAGCTGTGCAGCAGAGTCCCATGAGCCAGCATATCTGAGCTCCTGGGCAGGCTCTCACAGCGCCAGGATGACCAGGCGGGGCTTCTCCACCATCCACTTGGGGTCCCTGGAAAAATGAGGCTTCTGCTAAGGGGAGGCCAGAGGAGAATCTTTGTGGACATGGCTTCAAGACGTACACGCTAGCTTGAGGCTGAGGATTTCACAATCATCGTGCATTGTCTAGTGTGTGGGTCAGATGCTGTGTAGATACGGCCGGCCCCGGCGGTCTACAAGGCAGAGGTCTGCATGGGTCAGCCACAGAACACTGAGGAGAGAAGATGGCTGGCATTCTAAGAATTTAGCAACACCGCTGACTAGATAACTTTGAATTTACATAAGTCAGGAATAAAGAAGATTGTAAGTGACATCTGTTCAGTGTTCCTTGCAGCCGTTTCTCTTGGGGTGATGATAATGAAATTTAGGGCAACTTCAGCCAATCTGACTAAATTGAGAGAAGTAATTGTTGCTTCCCTTTTGGGGGGCATCATGGGAGGGAGGAAATGAAGGGAGGAAAGCTAAGATGGTGAGTAGAAATACGCAAGTTCTCTTGTGAGTGCTTATTTTCGAAGACTGTGGTTGGGTATAAAGTTTGACTGTAAGAGCACTAATTCATTGTATCTGTCTAAGCTTCCTGCCTGCGAAACAGCACAGCATGACCTCTGTAGCTCAGGTTCACTTGCAGCTACCCATGGGTTCAGTAGAAAGGGAATTGTTTTGACCTTTTTGAAACCTAACACTCTTTGTGGGGATAGGGTTGTTGATATCCTGTAATGTTAAATAAGTTCTGTGGGTTGAGAAAAAACTAGAATGATTCACAATATAAATATTGTTAATTAACATGCTGCTTTGTTGACATGGAAAAGTTGATACTCTTTGATCCTGTAAGCACATATAGATCTTTGATAGGCAGAAATACAGGAATTCTAGACTGGATAAGAGATTGGCATCAGAAGTCATTTTGAAAAAGCGGAATAAATGATGTAGCTGATACCAGGGAGCAGGCTGACTGGACCTGCCCCCTCCTCTTCCTCTCTGATTCTCTCCCCTTCATCACTGGCACTTTGATATGAGGGCACCATGTGGGGGGTTATCTCCAGAGCTTCCTCAAGGCCTAGCCAGGCAGGCCTCTGCCCAGTGCTGTGGGTGTAATGATCAAAGTTGTATCTTCAGCCGGGCTCAGTGGCTCAGTTTGTAATCCCAGCACTTTGGGAGACGGAGGCGAGTGGATTGCCTGAGCCCACGGGTTCGAGACCTGCCCTATGGGTTCGAGACCTCGTCTCTACAATAAATCAAAAAATAGCTGGGCGTGGTAGAGTGCACCTGTAGTTCCAGCTGTAAGGTAAACGAAACCAGATCAGGCGAAACGGCAACAAAGGAGCCAAGAAAAATTTATTAGCGCAATCCCAGGCGAGGTTCTCTGGTCCATATAGCTGTGGGCCGGAGAAGTCGCGCCCAGCAAGATGGG
>NW_007010849.1:75672-78081 GCF_000164805.1 Carlito syrichta | reverse complement strand
GTTACGGTTATTCATTTTTGCTGGCTCACTTCCGCCCATTATTCTCCTGGTCCAGGTTGGCGCCATCTTGTTGAGGCCTGCCCCACCTCCGGCCTTACATTCCAGCCTTTTGGTCATAGGGGTGCCGGCTCGTTCTAGCTACTTCCTGCTGGGGAGGGGCGGCGTGGGGGCGGTCTTAAGGCTGGTATGGGGCTGGAGGTGGTTCGGACGGAAGGGGCGAGTATGAATGTAACAGTAGTTGGTTGACCGAAATTTGAGAGAGCTCTGCCAGGCGCTGTTGGAGAAACCCACAGGAGGTCTGAGGTTCCAGCAGATTTCTTGTCCCTGGTGCCCGGGACAGGAATACCCAGCATGTTGTCCCACGCTCTGTCCCATCCAGGCCTGTTGTTTGGTTGGTCTGAGGCAGACCGAGGCTTGCTTGTAACAAGGTGCCTGGACAAAAGAATGGAAGGTTGAACACTCAATGGGACAACAGGGTATCTTTCCTTGGGGATTTGGTGGGGGGTCTTCCTCCCAGCAGCGGACTGTGCCACTGCCGCCTGGGCAGCCCACTTGGAAATCTCTTAACATTACTGCAGCCCAGTACTTTTGTTCTCCTAGATGGCACGAATATTTTTGATGACAGCACGTACGGGTAACCAGCTGGTAGAGTTGGGGTTTGCCTGCAGAGACACATCGGTTGCAAGTCCAATCAGCCATTCCCCATGTCATGTAAAGTTATTGGTTAGGCTTACTAGCATCAATACGGCTAAACCGTAACCGGAGGGGTCCCACCTCATTAGATTTCCACCCTTCATTGTTGGGGGGGCTCGCTTAAGTCGAGAAATGTGGTACCACGAGGGGTGTCCTAACAGTTTAGCCACGGTAGGAGTTGTAAGGACTACTGTGTAAGGTCCCGTCCAGCGAGGCTGAAGGGACCGGGGTTGGAGCTCTCGAAGGAGAACCTCATCACCAGGCTATAGAATAACGGCTGCCCATGGGTCATACGTGGAGTTGGCCTGGGACAAGGTTTGGTCGGCATGCTCTCGTAGGAGGTGCCTGAGGAGTGAGCGGTAAGGCAGGTAGAAGGCTAGTGGCGGAGGAGTTGTAGGAAGGCCGGTGTTAATGAGAAAAGGCCTACCATACATCAATTCAAACGGGCTAAGGCCGACCGGCCCCCAGGGAGCCGCACGCACCCTAGTGAGGGCAACAGGGAGCAGAGCAGGCCAGGAAAGTTTTACCTCCAGGGAAAGTTTGGTTAGTTGGTCCTTCAGGAGGCCGTTTGCCCGTTCCACCTTACCCGAGGACTGAGGGCAGTAGGGGATGTGAAGTTTCCAGACGATGTTGAGGGCTTCGGCCACCAGCTGAGTGATTTTGGAAATGAATGCCGGGCCGTTGTCTGACTGGATGGACGTCGGGAGGCCGAAGCGGGGGATGATGTGCTCCACCAAGGTCTCAGCCACCACCAAGGCTGTCTCCCAGCTTGTGGGAAACGCCTCAATCCAACCTGAAAAGGTATCTACCATTACCAGCAGGTATCAGTACTTTTTGTGTTTTGGCATATGAGTGAAGTCCACCTGCCAGTCCTGTCCAGGGAGACACCCTCGCAGCTGGTGGGCCGCCGTCCGGTGCCGGAGGGCTCCTTGAGAGGAAACATATGCACAGGTTTGACAGGCCATATGAACCTGGTTGATGGTTTCTTGGAGACCCTGCAGTGAGAAAATCGGGGAAAGAAACCTGTGCATGGCCTCAGGACCAATGTGTAAAGACTGGGGGATTGTGGCCACGATTTCCTTTGCCTGTGTCTGGGGAAGGATTATCCTGTCTCTGAGGTACATCCACCCATGTTGCCCAGCCACGGTGCCCTGGCTGAGGAGTTGCCGTTGTTCGTCCCCTGAGTACCTGGTAGTTAGGGAGGAGGAAAGAAACAGGACGGGGTGCATTCTGGGTTGAGGTAAGTTGCGGGCCGTGGCGTCGGCCAGGGCGTTTCCTTGAATGACAGGGTCTGTGCCCGTCTGATGGCCTCAACAGTGGACGATGGCTACCTCCTTGGGTTCTTGTAGGGCCTAGAGTAAACGTTGAATGGCCTTACCGTTGACCACCGGAGTTCCCTGGGTGGTTAAGAACCCCCTCTCTTTCCAGATCGCCGCATGACTATAAGCGATAAGGAAAGCATACTTAAAATCGGTATATATAGTGGCCCTGCGGGCCTTGGCCAGCTGTAACGCTCGGGTGAGTGCCACCAGCTCTGCCTTTTGGGAAGAAGTTCCCCATGGCAGTGAGGTAGCTTCCACCACGGTGGGAAGAGACACTACTGCATAGGCTGCCCTGTGGCCTCCGTCCGGCCCCCTAGTTGAGCTTCCATCTACGAAGAATGTGAGATCAGGGTTAGACAGAGGTTGGTCCGAGAGTCCCGTGCGAGGGGGGCTA
>NW_007010849.1:74973-75652 GCF_000164805.1 Carlito syrichta | reverse complement strand
GGCAAAACTGAGGAGCTAGCGGAGGGAAGGAGAGTAGCTGGATTTAGAAGCAGCGATGAGCAAAGAGACACTTGGGGGTGTTCTGTGAATAAAAGGTGGAACTCCTGGACCCTAGAAAGGCTTAATAAGGATAATGACTTATGACCCAAGAGGTTCTGGAGTCTGTGGGGGGAGTAGACCGTAACTGGATGTTGAAGGGTAAGCTTTAGAGCCTCCTTGGTTAAACAAGCTGCCGCTGCCAGCGCCTGGAGGCAAGACTGCCGTCCCTGGATGGTGGGGTCCAACTGTTTGGACGGGAAGGCGACCGGTCGGTGAGAGAGTCCCACTGTTTGGGCCAGAACCCCGGTTGCCGTCCCAGTTCTTTCCTCGGTGAACAGGAGGAAAGGCTTGCGGAAGTCAGGAAGCATCAGTTGGGGAGAGGCTAAGAGCATGTCTCGCAAGGTCTCAAAGGCACGGGCTACAGTTGAGGGAGAAGTGAGGGGGCCAGTAGGAGTTTCCTTAGCTGCGGCATATAGCGGTTTAGCAAGTAAAACGAAATTGGGGACCCAATGCCTAAAGAGGCCCACCAGCCCAAGGAACGACAAGATTTCAGCACCTGAGGTGGGGGGTAGGAGTTCCGTGATGGAGGTGGTGCGGTCCACCATGAGGGCCTTGGAGGTGGGGGTTAGGGCCACCCCTA
>NW_007010849.1:73012-74823 GCF_000164805.1 Carlito syrichta | reverse complement strand
GCAGAGTTGATTATCCGCAGATCTTGTACCAGTCGATAAGCACCAGACGGCTTTTTTACCTGGAGGATGGGAGTATTACAAGGGGAGTTGGTAGGAACCAGAAGACCCTGGAGGAGCAGCCGGTTAACAACGGGCTGGAGGCCCTTGCAATGGGCATGTGAGATAGGAAATTGAGGCCTGGAAGGGAAGCAAGAGGGATCCTTAAGGCGAATGAGGACTGGGGTGTGGCGATTGGCCACTACCGGAGTGGAAGTGTCCCAGACCGCTGGATTAACTTTTTTGGGGGAAATAGGGAAATCGGACGAAGGTTCCGGGGAGAAGACAGCACAGGCGAGGGCCAGGAGTAGAGTCGGGGGAACTCAGTGTGAGGTGAGGCAAATAGATGCCCGAGCTTGTACAGAAGGTCTCGTCCCAGCAACGGGGCTGGGCAGGATGGGATAACTAAGAATGAATGGGTGAAGGGATGGCCTTCCAAAAGGCAGGACACTGGACCGTCTCTAGCGGCTTGGAGGGTACCCCCGAGACGCCCACAACTGAGACCTGAGAAGGATGTAAAGGCCCGCAGAAGGAGAGTAAAACAGAATAGGTAACCTCCATGTCCACCAAAAGGGAGATGGACTTACCCACTACCCATAGTGTGGCCCTGGGCTCGGCAAAGGTGATTGGGGTGTTCGAGTCCAGGCGGCTTCAGTCGTCCAAGAGGCCCAGGAGCTCTGGTGAGGGGCCCATTGGGGGAGCCGGCCCCCTGCGAAACTCTGTCGCCAGGGGATGGTTCTCCCTCAGGGAGCACTCAAACTTCCAATGTCCCTTTTGTCTGCAGACCAGGCAGGTCGAGTCGGTGGCCTGGGGTTGGGGCATTGCTTTGCCCAGTGGCCTTCCTGGCCACACCTGAAGCAGGCTCCCAGAGGTGTTTGGGTCTCAGACTGTTACCTGGGACGGGGGCTCCAAGGCCCCTGTTGTGCCGGCCGCAGGGCAGCAACTAGGGCTTGGGTTTGAAGGGCCACATTCTGATTTAGCCTCTGGGCTCATACTACCTCGGCTTCCTCCTCTCAGGCATTATAAACTTTATAGGCCATATTCACCAGGTCTTGGAGTGCAGTCTGGGGGCCCTCCTCTGCCTTTTTAAGCTTATGCCGGATGTCCGGAGCAGACTGGGTGATAAAGTGGGTAGCTAAGACTGTGGACCCCGGTGGTGAGGAAGGGTTCAAACAAGTATGAAGAGTAAGAGCCTCTGTTAAACGATTAAGGAAAGAGGCTGGGTTCATTAGGCTCCTATGTGATCTCCCTCAGTTTGTTATAGTTAACGACTTTTTGAGCTGCCTTTTCCATCCCTGCAATAAGGCAGCAGACCATCTGATCCCTCCTAGTCTTACCTATGGCACCATCCTGATAGTTCCATTGAGGGTCCTCGGCAGGCACCGCCAAGGCCCCGACCGGCAAAGAATGATCGGAGTTATATACTTGATCAGCGTAGTCCCGAGCTGCTGAGATGACACGATTGCGCTCCTCGGGAGTGAGGGTGGAGGTTAAAATTACATGGAGGTCATGCCACGTGAGCTCGTATGCCTGAGTGAGGTATCGAAACTCCTTGGTGTAGGCAGTCGGGTTGGCAGAGTAGGAGCCTAGGCGCTTTTCAATCTGGGACAGGTCCCCCAGGGAGAAGGGAACATGTACCCAAACCAGTCCCTCAGCATCTGCCACCTCCCGGAGAGGGGCCAGTAACTGGGCCCGGGACCTGGTAACCGGAGGGCTGGTCCATTTAGAGGGTGGTGTAGGATTGTAAGATGGCGGCGGGGTGAGAGTAGGGAATT
>NW_007010849.1:70615-72637 GCF_000164805.1 Carlito syrichta | reverse complement strand
AAGGCAGGAGCAGACACTGGAGGGGCCTGAGTGGAAGAGGTCTGGGCACAGGAGGTCGGATAAGGAGGGGGTTGAGAAAGAGCAGGCCTTTGAGAAGAGGCAGATGGGAGGAAAGGAGAAGGAGGCTGAGAGACTCAAAGACTCAAAAAAAAAACCCAACTGTACTTGCTATGAAAGAAACGTGTACTATATGAATTCCTACCTCACGTTCACTGTATTTTATAAACCCCTACCTCACGTTTGCTGTATTTTATAAATCCTTACCTCAGACCCCACAAGACCAGGCATACGTCGGGTGCCTGGTAGTAACTGCGCCGGGTGCCTGGTAGTGACTGTGGCTGTAAAGTTACAAAATATTTGCAGTGTTTATACTTCGAACTTTGTTAAGTTTTTGTTTGTCCCATAATAACCATGTTAAATGAAATAACCGGCTTCTTCTGCTTCTGCAACCACTGCTGGCAGTGTGTGAATGTTAAGCGATAAGCCCCTCCCGGACATTCCTTTGCTTGAATTATGGTGGGCTTTGTGGCGCCAGCCACTCTTCTGGTGGGCTCTGTGTTATTTCAAACCTGCTTGTATGCCCGAGCTGATTTATGCACAGTCGCAGTGACTGTGTAAACTGTAACTTATCTAACATTCCAGATAGCTTAACTAACTCCACTCTGCCTGTGTAGCCGTTAGTAGTCAATCACGGGCAGCCGGGCCTGCACCCGCGCAAATCAAAAACAAACCCACCAATCTCAAGCTCTCCTGTCCCCTGACATCACTGTGGACCTAATTGAGAGCTAATTATGCAAGGTCCGTGGACTTCGTTTTCTATGTCATGCCTTCTTCTAATTGAATAATGTTTCAAGCCTAGGAAAAACCGGTCACGCCCAGTCCCTCCCTCGTAACTGTGTATATAAGCTACTTGCTCTACTAGGTCGGGGCTCTCGTTCCTGTACCACTGTGCCGGTTACAGACATGAGCCCAGACTCGAGCCTGAATAAAGACCCTCGTGTGTTTGCATTGGAGCTGGCTCTTTGGTGGTCTCTCGGATTCAGGATTCGGGTACAACAGAGGTGTAGGAGCTGGAGGGGGAAGGCCAAGGTCTTCGGAGGATCTGTAAAGGAAGATTCCGGCACCGGGAAAGGCTGATAGCCCCTATCAGGGGATTTGGCCAGGAGGACCTGGGCTGAGGAACATTTGACACAGAGGTCTGGGCAGGAGCGCAATGCCCAAAAGGCCTGGACATAGGGGACCTCGGATCATTTCCCAGTCTGGTGACAATAATTACTGAGATCAGTGAGGAGGCCAAAATCGAAAGTTCCCTCCGGGGGCCAGCAAGACTAATTGTCCAGAGGATATTGGGGCCAGGCCCGGGAGGAAAGGAAGATCAGCTTCCATTTACAGATATTCTCGGACAACCCAGAGTAGCCAGTTTAGATATGAGACACCGCAAGGGGGTCTGAGCCTCAGTTTTAGAAGGCTGGCTTCCCATGGCCTCAACCTACGTCCCGGGGTCCCTAAACAAGTGAGCCCAGCGTCCCAGACTCACTCAGAATAGGGACGGAAAGGAAGATCTGCTTCCGTTTATAGGGTTGGCGATTCGGAGATAGGGACGTCTCTACTACACGGGAGCCAAAGGCACCATGCCGGAGGGGTGAGCCCAGACACAGCTGCGATTTCGGACTGGGCACCCCGGAGGGTAGGAGGAAAAGTCAGGGAAAGCGGGGGACTCACCGCGTTGTCCGAGGTCCTGGGGCCAGGTCCTGTTCCCGAAAGAGGTCCTGGATCAGGAGAGGAGGGGGGAACCCGCTGGGGCCCCGCACCATCCTCCCGGGTTTCGGCACCAAATGTAAGGTAAGCGAAACCAGACTGAAACGGCAACAAAGGAGCCAAGAAAAATTTATTAGCGCAACCCCGGGCGAGGTTCTCTGGTCCATATAGCTGTGGGCCGGAGAAGTTGCGCCCAGCAAGATGGGCGATGGGTTTATAAAGGGCACACTGAGAAAGCTGTGAGGGGGTCGGGGAGGGCGATCA
>NW_007010849.1:52708-70595 GCF_000164805.1 Carlito syrichta | reverse complement strand
AAGGCTGAGGCAAAAGGATCACCAGAGCCCAGCAGGACGAGGCTGCAGTGGCTGGGAGTGTGCCACTGCACTCCAGTCTGGGTGACAGAGTGAGACTCCAACTCAAAAAAAAAAAATTGTATCTTCAAGGCTGGGCACAGTGGCTCACACCTGTAATCCCAACACTTTGAGAGGACAAGGTGGGGGAATTACGAGGCCAGGAGTTTGAGACCAGCCTTGGCAACATAGCGAGACTCCTGTCTCTACAAAACAATTTTTAGAATTGTTTTTAAATGTAAAAATTAATTAATTAATTCGGTCATGTCTTCAGGCAAGACATGTCTCTCGTGATTTACCATTAATTTGAACCTAGGAGTTTGGTGATTTACCTAGACTTACTGAAAGGTCATGTTTTCTAAAGAACATTCACAAATCAGTAAAACTATAAATCACAAGCACGGCTTTAATTTCTTAAACCCAGAACCTACTGCTCTGTGCAACTATTTATATCTCACTTCCCTGAAGTTCGGAAAAAGAGGGCAGAAGAAACAGAGTCTTTGTCCGTCCAAGCTCTTCTTTGTTGTCTTTTTGGCCTGTTGTTTGGGCTCAGTCTGAATCTTCCCCCCGCATTTTAAGGAACTCTCCACACTTAAGTTTATTTGAAAAGTAGCAGTGATCATTAAAAACCTTACGTCGACTGCAAAAGTGAACAGAAAGCTTATCCAAATCAATAACAGAGACATCAGATTCCCAATGGGTGGAAAAAAAAAACACAGACAATTCACAAAAGAGCAAATATTTGTAAACAAATATCATTAGCAAATAAATGCAGAAAAAAAAGAATTGATTTTCTGGCATCCAGAAAAGTAAACCCCAGCTGCCTTCTTGTCCTCCATCTTTGTCTTTTCATGACATACTGTCAGCCTTCTTCCACATCTGGGGATTCAACTAACCACAATCAAAAATATGTGGGGGGAAAAAATGGATGGCTGTTTGTACTGAACTTGTGCAGACTTTTTCCTCATCGATACTCCCTAAACGCAGACTTTTTCCTCATCGATACTCTCTAAACAATATAGTATAACTACTTACATAGCAATTATGTCGTATTAAGTTTGATGACTATCTAGAGATGACTGGAAACATTGGAGGATGTGTGTGGATTAGATACAGGTTATATACTACCCCATGCAAATACTCCCTTGTTTCATATCAGGGACTTGAGCATTCGCGGATTTGCGTATCTTGCAGGGGTCCTGGAGCCATGCATGCCCAGATACTGAGGAACGACTGAATAGATTATGTATCTCAATCTATATTCCCAGGAATATATCGAATTGCCTAAAAACTGAGCATGCCATTTTCTTCCCTCAATCTTCCAGTCTCATTATTAGGCTCTCAATACTGAGTTATCTAAGCCAGAACCAGGGACCCAACATTTATTTCTCCATCTCCCCAGCTTTTCCTGTCCAAAACTCTCAGAATGAACTGAGGCCCTTTGGCATCCAGAACAGGGTTCTCTTCTGCAGGCTCTGTCCCAACCACCATCCCGGCCGTCTGCCATGGCTCCCTGCCTTGCACTTAGATGCCAGCCCCTGTAAGCATCAGGTCTCTGTGTGGATGTCAGCAGCCCTGGGAACTCCTCCCTGACAGCCCTTCCTTCTCTCACCTTTGTGGGAGTGGAGGAGTCAGGGTGTGGTGACCCTGTGTGTTCCCACAGGCACCTGGGGCTCCCCCTCTCACAATACCTTGACTGGTTTGTGGTTGCTTCTCAGGCCATGCTGGAGCGGTGGCCAGGTCCTGTTGCTTGCCACATTCCAGCCATCTGTTATCTCGCCACATGGCACATTGAGAGCCAGTTTGCACATCTCATGTTTCTGCACAGTCCAGATCCTCTGGGCAAAGACAGTCACAGCCAAATTAGTCATATTAGTATAAGGAGACATTTCAGGACAATAAAGCTTACAGAAGTCTTCCCTCCCCAGAGACAGTCCAGGGTAATAAAAAGAAAAGATCGCCTCCTCCCCTCCCATAAGACAACTGCTTGCATTCCAGAGTCAAGCTAAGTCTCTGCCTCTCTCTCTCCAAGGGGAGGAAGGGAGGTCACCAGCAGCCCTAGATAAGATCAGGATTCTCTGATTTCGGGGTTTCTCTCCTGTGATGATTCCACTGCATGCACAGGTGATACGTGGCCCCCACGACATCACCATCTCCACAAGGGTTGGCGCTTGGGGAACCAGTGCTAAGATATCACTCTGGCTGCTTTCTCTGAACCAATGTTCTAGCATCTTCTGTGTGTACATACACACATGCACACACACTATGGCAGGCTAACTTGTTAGCCTACAAGTGGGATAAAACTTTAGGCCAGGGGTGTCCAATCTGTGGCTTCCCTTGGCAGCATCAAGTAAAGAGGGATTGTCTTGGGCCACACATAAATTATAAGATAGAGCTAGCATATATACATATACACATGGGGTCACAAAGAAAATGAACACCAAAAAACACATGCTGTGAAAAGATACTGTGAAGCCGCGTTACCAACTTTCCTGGGTTGGATTACCCAGTGTAGACCCCCCACTTTTGAATTTGACAAGGAGAAGCTTGGAGGGCCATACGACTTGGCCGGGGCATACAGCTACCCTGAGTGGCAGGGGCTGCACAGTAGTCAGAATCCTGGTCCTGTGGGTCCTGGGTAGCACCTTCCCCATTACGTGCCTCCTCTGCGTGACCAGGGAGCAGGCAGAGCCTCTCGAACTTCAATGCTCTTGCAGATCACCTGGGAATCTGGTCCAAATGTAAATGCTGCATCAGCAGGGCTGGGCTGGGCCTGAGACTTCGCATTTCTCACAAGCTCTTGGGCATGTGGGGCCTCTTGTTCTCCACCACTTTGAGTGGCAAAGATGTTGAGGCACCGCACCATCCTGGCCTCTGAAATGCATGAAGCCTATACACTTTTCAGAAACTGTTGTGGGCAATTAGAACTTCCTAATCGACCACCATGTTTGTAAGTACCCCAAGGGGAGAAGGGGACCATATAAATGAGAACTGTCCACAGGACACAATTGCACATTTTTTCCATGGGTCTTTCAGCTATTCCAAAAGTGACTGCCATTCAGTCTGTTGAGTCTGTGATCATGTCTCATCTTCATCCAGCCTTGGGGAATGAGGGTTTTAGAAGATTTGGCCCTGATGGTAAACAAGTAATTCAGCATCATCCAGACAGTCTAATAGTCAAAAAAAAGGCAAATGCAGGCTACCTTTAGACCAGCTGCTTTATATATACTTAACCTTATTTTGTCTTCGCATCCTACAGCATAGATGATGGTATCCTATTTTATGGTCACGGAGATCTGCTGAGAAAGACTAATGACATGCCTAAGGTCATTTTCAACAGGAACAGACAGAAATAGAATTTTACTCCACATGTGTCTGATTGCAAAGACTTGCCACTCTCCTGCCTGCAGTTTCTGCCCTGGCAGTTATTCATCTTTTCCCAAGAAGTTGAAGGGAAATTATTGAGAAGAAGACCTAAAATCCTCTTTCTCATTTTGAAATCCAGAGACATCTTTTCAACTTTAGAACCCTGGTCTAAAGTTTCGTTCCATTTGTTGGTTAACAAGTTAGCCTGCCACAGTGTGTGTGTGTGTGTGTGTGTGTGTGTGTGTGTGTGTACACACAGAAGATGCAAGACCATTACGTCAGAGAAAGCAGCCAGAGTAATATCCTAGCACTGGTCCCCCAGGCTCCAACCCCCATGGTGATGGTGATGTGGTGGGGGCCAAGTATCACCTGTGCATGCAGTGGGTCCATGGCTCCCCAGGGGCCCCAGGTAAATCTCTAACCTTTGGTGCCTTTTTCCTCATCTGTGGCACAAGATTTGTACACATATCTGTTTCTTTTAAGGAACTCCTATGGTGAAAACAAAATGAGAGAAAAACATAAATATCTGTAAGCTTTTGGAAAGAAGGAAAAGCACAGCATGAATTAATAGCAGTCTCATTTGATGGGATCCCTGTTATACAGCACTGTGACTATATTATTAGGTTCTGGTTTCCATCCAGCCTCAGTTAAGATGGAGGAATTTCAGTGATTTTCCTTCCACCTCCATTGTCGACTCAAGCTTTGCGGTTTTACAAGGCACCAGAGCAAGTGTGTCAGAGCAGCTCTGCGGTGGCACCTCTGCTTCCACAAAGGCGTGCCCCCACCACCCTCTGCTGCAAGGTCAGCCGCTGCTCTGGTGAGTCAGAGCTCAGAGACAGGAGTCTCGGAGCCTGGAGAACAACCATCCACATAGGCACCCTGGCCCAGCGTGTGGCTCCCACACACTCAAGACGTGGAGAGACAGGCACAAGCTCAAGGCCGTGTCCAATTCCAAGTCAGAGGCCAGAGATGGGAGATTCCCAAGGCAGCTGCAAAGCAAGGCGATCGGGCCGGAAAAGTACTAATCAGAGGAAACTGAGCCTGGGTAAAAGCCAGTGACTCACCTCCACTTAATTTGTTTGACCTTAAGTGAATAAAAAAAAATAAGCCTAGATGGGAAGGGTGGTGTTGAATGGACCCAAAACAAACACTGCTGAAGAATGGAAGGCTGGTGTCATTTTGCCTGAGATTCCCAATGGGATGTAGATAGAAACAAATGCAGCCCTTTTTCAGCCTTGGCAAGGCCTCCCATCCCCCTCCCACCTACCCCCCCCCTCCCCCGGTGTCAAGTCAGTGGGGAGCGGAGCATGAGGTAGGGGAGCAGAAGGCTCAGGTCAGCCCCCATCATGGATCCCCACTTTCTCCCAGGATGAGGAGGAAGCCACCCCTCCATGTGGCTTGGGGGTTTTTCAGAGCTCAGCTTTGTGCCCAGTACCTGCGTCCTTGGGTGTAGAGGCATTGAGAACCCAGACCCGGGGACAGGGGAGACCTGAGCTCCTCTCTGTGTGTCGCTGGAGTGGGCAGCCCAAGGGACACACAACCAGAAAGCTTGAGTGGGATCCCACCTGGGCCGAGCTTTCTCTCTGTTAGCTCGTCTGTTGGTTTTTATCCTAGTCCACATGGATGACTACTAAATGAAGCCATTTAGGTAGTCATCCCCAAGAGCCAGTTTCCCCTTGTCTGTCTGAAATATGTGTACATTTGTCTAGGAAAGTTCTGAGCTAGGGGAAGTGATCCTGAGGTCTGGGTCCATTGCTCCCTGGGGGCCCCAGGTAAATCTCTAACCTTTGGTGCCTATTTCCTCATCTGTGGCACAAGATTTGTACACATCTGTTTCTCTTAAGGGACTCCTATGGTGAAAACAGAATGAGGAAAAAACATACATATCTGTAAGCTTTTGGAAAGAAGGAAAAGCACAGTATGAATTAATAGCAGTCTCATTTGATGGGGTCCCTGTTACATAGCTAAAACCTCGCTAGATTCTGGTGGAGATAGGAAGATATAGGCCAGTCCTCCAGAAACTTCCAGAGATTGATTAGTCCTCACTGAGGCTGCCTGCGTTGCTTTGGTGGTAGAATGGTTTCCGGGTAGGTATTTATAAATCATTTCGGGCTCAAACAGGATTAGAGCTGCTGTGCTGTTAAATCTTTTTAATTTAGAGATTTTACCTGAAATTATTGTATAACATTTTCAGGATAACACAGGAAATGAGATGCCTGTGCTCTGTTGTGCATTGAACACATCTCTCAGGTTTCCTTTATTGCTGTTAGGTTTTTTCCTATACCCAAACAATGCACCATTTGTATCTTGGCATTTGCTTCAGTAATCTTCCAGACAGACACCTGGCAAACGCACTCAGATGACAAAGTCCCCCCAAGTGCAGAGCAAGATGTATGCGTCTCCTTTTCCTGTCAACATCGCAGGTGTCACAACTCAGCATTATAATGAGGATGAAGATAATGACATATACTCAGACATATAGCCAGCTCAGACCAGAGATTTTAAT
The DNA here is from genome assembly GCF_000164805.1 of Carlito syrichta. Lineage (NCBI taxonomy): Eukaryota > Metazoa > Chordata > Mammalia > Primates > Tarsiidae > Carlito > Carlito syrichta. The sequence continues at coordinate 64,687 of NW_007010849.1, read as the reverse complement.
GAGGTGGGAGCTGGGTTTCGCACATTCTTGCTTTCGTATCTGGCCTGGAGCCTGTGACATAATCTCTCCTTGGAAAGTGCTATGTGTTAATTAGTGGCTATAACATGCTGTCTTTTTCTTTACTAAAAATGCTCATGAACTGTTTTGTTTATCTCTTGCCTGGATCTTCGTAATGATTGTTCCTATATATGCCTCCATCCCTCATCTGTTACATCTTCCCTGGTATCCCAAGGACATGAGCTTGATAATAGTAGTCTTGCTAGGATGACCCAAAGGAGCCAAGTATTGTTTCCAAGGTTCTGTAGCCATTGAGTTGTTCTTACAAGGCATCATGCTGAAATGCAAGAACCTGGGTCAGAAGAGTTAGGCCAGCTGCACCACTCACTAGCTGAGTGGCCTTGTGCAAATAAAATTCTATTTATAGGAATATATATGAAGGAATGTGTGTATATATATGGAGTTGAGTCAATTTTCATGGTTTTTATCATTCTTCTGATTTTTTTGGTCTGATGAGATATTAATAGAACATCTTCCTCTTCTTTCAGCATACAAGTTTGTTATAAATACTGTTTTAGAGGAACTAAACATTTAGCTTTTTTTAGTGACTTACTCATTAGAGGAGACTAGGATGGCAAGAGGAGAGACAGCAAATTCCATAAGGCATATCTGTCTGTATTTCTTTGGCATTGACGTTTCATCAAGGAATGCAGCTCTGAAAGATGGCTGTCCCTTCTAATGGCCGAGACTTTGCGGCTGCAGTGACCAGAAGCATCAAGACGTGGAAAGAGGATTTTTCGGCACATCGAACATGGAATGTCTTGCCATGCAGCTCCTGTGATTGATATTCCGCTCTCTCAACTTCTTCCTAACTGCAGTGTTAAAGGATGGCAGGGAAGAGTAATTTCATGAAAGACTGGGCATGAGTGTCAGTCGATAGGTGGTGGGTGTGAGAAGGGTATTGCCGTTGGTGGGTAGAGTGTCATCATTTAGACATCATCCTCTTCCTCCAGATAGTTTCCATTAAGACGACGTTCCTGTGGCATCTGGATGCAGGTGGGGCACAGCAGCCAGCATCAGGCCATGTGCAGCTATGAACAAGTTTAGAGTTAGCATAGGTGGAAGGTAGAGAAAAAAGATTTTTTCTTGCTACCCACAGATGTCCAGACTTCAAAGGAGTTTACTTCGCCCAATAGTTGTGTTCCTAAGAAAGGTCATTGTAAATCACAGTTCCTTTTAATCACGTTTTATTTTGTTACCAACACAGATTCAGGGCTGAATCTGAGCCCAATGGAGCTCAGTTTCTGCTCCCTTCTCCCACATGTCCTCTTCACCTCTGAAAATAGCAGATGACTGTCAGGCAGGCCAGGATACCACGCTCTAAAATTGGCCACAGCTCTCTGTTGAAGGGGGCAATGCCAGTATGAGGTGGGCACTGAGTTGAGTGAAATGGAAATTAACAAAAGCAGTCCGGGTGTTGATACTTGCATCCTCTGCTGGAGAAATGAACAGGGGTGTTTATCTCTGCTAAATCTAAGCATGGTATATCATCGAGAGGCTTCCTGTCAGGTCCGATTTGAGGATCATCAAATTAATTGTTACGTGTGACAAGCTGACATGTAAAGAAAGTGATAAATACCTCGGTGCGGTTTCCTTGTTGAGATTCCGTGGTGAGTTCTCAGGGCCAGGGGGCACGGATGATGAACGAGACTGCCGTTCATCAGCCACCCGTTCCTTCGGTGGCATTGGAAAACCAGCCTCTGTTTTCCTCGAGGCCTTAGTTAACTCACTCACTACCTAACAATTGTGTTCATTCTTCTTAGCATTTTTCTTTAGTTTTCAAGGAGTGCTTTTTATCTGGAAGTGATTCAGCAGTTATTTCAAAAGGGCATTTGCTGGGTCTTCAGGAGATGCCTGTTGTTGTTGTTGTTGTTTTGATATATAAATTAGAGATAGGGTCTTACTGTGTTGCCCAGGCTGATCTCAAACTCCTGGCCTCAAATGATCAACTCACCTCGGCTTCCCAAAATGCTGGAATTACAGGCGTGAACCAGTGTGCCTGGCCAGGAACTGCCTGTTGATTGACCCTTAAGATGTGGCCAGTCTGCCTATGTTTCTCAAGGTCAAAACCTGTTGCTGTGGGAACCCTCAGATGATCAGGCTTCTACCCCATATTCCTTTGGGTGGGGTAGAACAGGGCATGACTGAGGGCATTGGTAGACTTGGCCACCTAAGTGAGCCTCACCTGGAAGTAGATGGAATGTAAGGCTGGATGGACTGGGAAGTTGCTCCTGATGCTGTCCTGAGCCATGTAACTTGGCCACCCTTCTTATTATTTCATGAATACTCCATAGTGCAAGGCACAGCAGCATACTTCAAGGACCAAACTCAGAGGGTCCAGGCTACTATGTCCTTATCCTCTCCAGCATTTTACGTTTGGAACCTGTCTTCCCTCACCTCTAAAAATCGGAACTCAGTAACTGTCCTACACTTTGGGCACAAGCAAATCTAGGTCCCATTTGAGAGGCAACCCTGGGAAATACAGAGGTCCTTGTGTTCTGTATATCTGCATATTTGCATATCTGCATATCCGTATATCTATATATCTCTGTTTCCTCATGTGTCAGATCCTTTGGAATTTTTCCCTTTATGCTTTCTCTGATTTTGTTTTGTTTATTTGTATTACTTGTTTTCTTGCCATAAGAAGCATGAAATATAATCATCAAACTATTATCTCAAATTATGATATATTTATTTCTTTAAAGATTTAATAACAAGGCCCCATGATAGGGCTAATCACTGCCATCACTTTGAAGTAGCAATGAATGTAAACAATATTTTGAGAAAGCTGCAATGACAGTGATGTGATATAAAAATACCTGTGATTTCTATTGGTGAAAAAGTTACAGGCACTCTGGATACTACTGATTCATCGTGAAAGGAAATGCTATGTATCGGTCAGGTGTTAATGGAACTAAAGATGTCAGGTTAGTCGATCTCTTGGTTAGTTTTCCCCTAGTCTAGTTCATGGGTGCCCTCAATTCTATTTCTGGACCCACTGGGATAAGAACCTGTGTTAGTCTGTTTTGCGTTGCTATAAAGGAATATCTGAGACTGGGTAATTTATAATGGAAACAGGTTTATGTGACTCAAGGTTCTGCATGGCTCTGGCATCTACTGGGCTTCCCACGAGGCCTCAGGAAGCTTACAATCATGGTGGAAGGCGGAGTAGGAACAGGGGTGTCACATGGCAAGAGCAGAAGCACGAGAGGGAAGAGGAGATGCCAGGCTCTTTTAAACAACCAGCTCACGTGGGATGGGACGTCACTCATGACCATAGGGAGGCCACGAAGCCATTCATGAGGGACCCACCCCCATGATCCAAACACTTCCCACTAGACCCCACCTCCAACACTGTGGGCCACGTTTCTTTTTTCTTTTTTTGAGTTGGAGTCACTCTGTCACCCAGGCTGGAGTGCAGTGACACGCTCACGGCCATCCCAGCGTCTACCCGCTGGGCTCCAGCAATCCTTCTGTCTCAGCCTTCCAAGTAGCCAGGACTACAGGGAGCTGCTACCATGCCCAGCTAATTTTTTCTTTTTTTTTTTTTGGTAGAGACGAGGTCTCACCAAGTTGCCCAGGCTGGTGTCGCACCTACGGGCTCAGGCAAGCCACTTACCTTGGCCTCCCAAAGTGCTGGAATAACAGGCTGAGCCACCGAGCCCGGCCAGAGGCCACATTTCAACAGGAGATTTGGAAGGGACACCATCCACACCTCATTTCCTGCTCCTCCTGGGCTTAAGAATGAGTCTCATGTTATCTACTTCTCAGCTGCCCCATCCAATCCTGCTGTCTTTCCTTCAGTTAACTCCCAAAAGGAAGCCCCGACTGCCACCAACCCTAGATGTGGTTTGCCACAGTGGTCTCTTCTTACAGGCTTCCCCATCTGTCTTTCCCTGGGCCAGTTGACCTTAGATTCCAACGCTAGGAAGTCTGGAGGGAGTTCCAATTTCCCACCTCGTAACCATCCCTCCCTGGGAACAGTCCTAGAGCCCATGGCTTGGGAAGGTTGCCTGGAGAGCGTGTGTCCCCTCCGGGGGCCTTAGTCCAACAAGCAGAGGCCTTGGGGTCCACCTTGGGCTCCTCCCCTCCCCCACTTCAGCAAGAGCGGCCCCACTTAGATACATTTGATATCTTGGGGTTTCATTCAGATTTGATGTTTTAAAAGGGAGTCTGCTGCTGATGGGGAAAACACTGATAACCACATGAGTTCAACACCTTCAATCTGGAACTGAATAAATGGAAGTCCTGAGAAACCAAGGCTTTCCCTTAGATGTTGAGACCAAGTCACAGAACCACAGGGCTTGCCTAGCCCTGGTCCAGAGTGCTCACCCCTGAGCCATGCTGTTCTCATTGCTCCTGCTCTGTGTAACCTGTCATTTAAGACCCTGCCCAGTCTCCCTTCCCCACCTCCCACCCCATGCAGCCTTCCTTGCAGCCTCACTGCCTCCCTCTTCCTGTGAATCAGGACCTGAGCCAGCTGGTATTTACTCAGTAAAATCACAATGCTCATTCCTCCTCTGCACCCCTGCACTGCTATCCCTTCCATCTAGAAGGATCTCCAGATACCCCTGAATTGTGCCAGTCCTTCCAGGCCCCATGGAGGCTGCTTTTGCACAAAGCCTTCCCTTGTGGCTGCAGCTTCTCCCCCGAGTTCTTTCTGCACGTGCTCTATGTGCCTCTGTTAGTTTGCTTGGGCTAATTTAACACCACAGACTGAGTGGCTGCAACAGGGTGAGTTTGCTGCCTCACAGTTCTGCACCTGGGAGTCCAAGTTCAAGGTTTCTTCGGAGGCCTCTGTCCTTGGCTTGCAGATGGCCATCTTCTCCCTGTGTTCTCTCTTGCTCTCTCCTCTGCTCTCTGCCTGTGTCCTGGTCTCCTTTTTATAAGGTCATCAGTGAGTCATATTGGATAAGGGCCCACCCTAATGACCTCCTTTAACTTCATCACTCTTAAAAGGTCCCATCTCCAAACACAGTCACACGGCGGTTCTGGGAGTTAGGACTTCAAGAGATGAACAAGGAGAATGTGGGGTCTGGGTGGGAATTCACCCAGAGCAGCCTGTCATTTAGCATGTGGTCTTGCCTTGAGTCCTTCCTGCCCTGTCTAGCCCTGTGTTTGAGGAAGGATCGTGTACTATATTACTCTGTACCCCAGCAGTGCTTGCAAACACTAGGCACACGGTCATTTGTACATGAAAGATGAAGTTGGTCTTAAGATCCAAATTCAGGTCTAATCAAGCCAGTGGATGACCTCTGTTAGATTGCTTGGGCTGCCTTAACAAAGCATCACAGACTGGGTGGCTGAAACAGCATAAGATTACTGCTTCACAGTTCTGAGGGCTGAAAGTTCAAATCCAAGGTGTCAGCAGAGTTGGTTTCTTCTAAAGCTTCTGTCCTTGGCTTGCAGATGGCCATCTTCTCCCTGTGTCCTCTCATGGTCTATCCTCTGTGACTGTGAGAAGGAGGTAGCAGACACCTCGCCCTGAATGTGGTGGTCGAGGACAGGGACAGATACTTGGCAGGCAGGACAGTGAGGAACAGCCACTGAGTGAAATGACAGAGAAAGCACAGCCAGACTTCAGAGGTTTTTGGATCCCAGAAGAGTAAGAGGGCACAGAAATCATCGCTTTCACAGAGTAGCACTCAAGAAGGCAACTGTGCCCTCAGAGTACCAGCTTGGGACACATTCATCAGGGGCATCTTATGAACACTGCTCCTTTCTCAGACTAAGGTCATTCTGTCTCTGGTCAGCCACCCCTGTCCCCAGTCCCACCCTGTCCACAACTGGCCTTCAGGAGAGAGTAAACAGAGACACAGAGCTCTTGGCTTCAGGATGAAACTCTAAGGAAATTTCAACGAAGGCAAAAGCTCCAGACCACGCTGGGTGGGAGACCTTTGACCCGGCCGGCCAGAAGTGACAAGTTGTTCCTGCCCTGTTGGCCCCTGGTCACCTTCCCCTGTGACGCACAGGAGAGCAGAACCCTTTCTCCCCACTCATTTCAAAACCTGGAAGTGAGTACCCATGGCAAGATTGATTTCATGTTTGACAACTTCAGATGGTTCAAGAGGTCAGGCTTAAATGCACTGATGTCTAATGAAAGCCCTCAATTGTTACTTATTGGCATTGCATTGGCGTGCTGTCCCTGCTCTCCTCACCTGACCTGCTCCAGGGCCATCCCGTTTCCACTACAGCTTTTCTTACCAAGCATCTGTGGAGACCCCGTCCCTGTCCCCAGCCCTTGCCACTTCCCTGGTTCAGCTTGGCACCTCTGACCACAGGCATCTTGATGTGGTCGCCCAAGACACATTAAGTTATCCCAAACTGAATTCCCTTGGCCCTTACCTTTCTTATCTGCTTCTCGTTCACCCCACCATGTCCCTTAACACCCAGTGATTGGGGACTCTTGTAGTCACCCCAACAGGCATGGAAGCACAGCTGGAGAATATGTCCTGCCTGGTTGCTCCCATCACCCACAGAAGTCAACGGCGTTCTTTGGTCAAGGTGTCTTCAGCTGCCCTCCCCAGCTGCTGTGCTCTCCTACTGGCCTGTCCCTCTATGCAGTCCCTGCTTCCCTTCCTCTTCTGTGCTTTCTGGAACATACTCAGCATCATTCTGGGCTTCCAGACTCAATATCAGAGGTCACCTGACCTCACCCCTGAACCCCTGAGAGTATTCTGTGACCCCCTCTTCATTCTGTGTCATGGCCATGGACATTTCCATGTTTGGTGAGGTGAACACAGGGTGAGGGCATGGACTAAACCGGTGTCTGCCAGGGCCACTCTGTGGCTTTGGGCAGATAACTGTGACTCTCTGAGCCTCAATTTCTCATCTTGGAGATGGGCCAGTGATATCTGTTTTTAGGAATTTTCAGAGGATTTGGTGTGATTAAGGCTGGTGTCCCTTGGCCAAGAACAGGCACTCCCAGCGGCCCATGCTCACCTCTGCCTGAAGCTTTGGAGCTGAGTTACTGTGGAGGTGAGGTGGGAAGAGGTCTTGAGAAGCATTTCTTGCTTGTCTTCATTGCCCTGTGAGGAAGCAATTTTTCTCCAATTGGTTTCTCAAGGCGGGGGTGACCTTGAGCATCATCTGTGTCCCCTGGGGCTGGTCAAACAGATTGCTGGAGGCAGTCTTGGTAGGGCCTGTGAATGTTCATTTCTGGCCAGTTCCCTGGTTAATCCACACTGATGCCCCAGGACCCGGGGACCCCCCCTTGGGCCCACTGCCCAAAGAATACAACAGAATCATTGAGGAATGTGGGGTAGCAGTGACCACCACCCTTCCCTTTTGGGGCATTCCTGGAACATGTGCCAAGTAGCTAACTAGGGACTGGGCCACACAGCAGGGGGTGAGCAGCAATTGAGTGAGCAAAGCTTCATCTGTATTTACAGCTTCTTCCTATAGCTTGCATTACTGCCTAAGCTCCATTTTCTGTCTGATCACTGGTAGCATTAGATTCTCATAGGAACACGAACTCTATTGTGAACTGCACAAGCAAATGGATCTGTGATCCATTTGTGAATAAGCCAGGTGAATCGACTTTGTCTATACTAAAAGTGAATCAACTGCTTGAGATCGCCAATGACATTGGCCTTTAAAGTATGAGACAACTTCTAATCTCCATACATTCCAGATTGAAGTCAAGGTGGAACATCCTGAGATTGCCACAAAAGCATTGAAAAGTCTGCTTCCATTTCCAACACCTGTCTTTGTGAAGCAGGGTTTTCTGCAGTGACAACAACCAAAACGAGATTACAGAGTAGATTGGACATAAGCAACACACTTAGGGTGTCACTGTCTCCCATCACCCCCAGGACCATCTAGTTGCAGTAAAACAATCTCAGGGCTCCCACTGATTCTGCATTATGGTGAGTTGTACAATTATTCCATTATAAATTACAATGTAATAGTAATAGAAATAAAGTACACAATAAATATAATGCACTTGAATCATCCTGAACCATCTTCCCCCCACCCCCTGCTCCTGGTCTGTGGAAAAATTATCTTGCACAAAACCAATCCCTGATGCCAAAAAGTTGGGGACCATTGCTGTGAAGGACTCTGATAGGAAGAGCCCTGTGGTCAGAGGCAAGCATCCTCTGGGATTCCCTCCTGGAAATCCCAAGGCACCTTCGCCTATGACATGGCTGGGAGGCCCCTCCCTTGGAAAAAGCCACACACCCTGCTTAACCCAACTTTTGCTGAATGCATTTGACCATGAAGTGACCCTCTGGACCAGGTGGTGGAATGTTCTGAACACACCTGTACAATGAGGTGGGATGTGAAACCTTCAACAGACCTTCTCCAGGAGTGGGATCTATGGAGTGTGTTCCTGTCCTTGCCCTGGTCCTCTCTGGGGTGTGGTGTGTTTGTCTTGCACATCACAGCCATTACTTTGTGAACTCAACAACCATCGTGTTGGTATAGGGCTGGGCTTTGATTCATCCTCTCTCCCAAGTAATCTGCCTCGGTTTGAATAGGAATGCCAGTCCATATTCTGAATAAAAACATAAAAACATTTATAAAGTAGATCCTCATGCAGTAGAGCTACCTATTAGTGTTAATTATAGTGAATGGCAGTCTAACATGCTTTTTAAAAATCCAGGTTACTAAATATTTATAAAGCAATATGGTGATAGTCCTTTCATGATTGTGCTGTGGTGCAGAGTTGTCTAACAAAGTGGTGCCCGGTTAATTCCTCATGGAGGAAGCGTGACTTCATGCACAAATAAGGATTATTTGTGATAAACATATCACCTATTTGTATATATATTTTCATTATAGGGTGCTGTGGTTTTAATATTCTTCCTAACATCTTGTTCATATTGCCTATAACCTTGTATCCAATGAGCATAAACTTTACATTAGTGAAATCCAACTATACAAGGTTTCACTCTGTTGGAAAATCATTCACCCAATAATGGCAGTGCCGTCCTCTCATGCTCTTGTGCCTGTGACTGGTGGCTCTGAGGATGTGGCATGGTGGCCAGAGCCTTATCTGCTGTCCTCGTAAGAGACCACAGTATAGCCATTCACCTGCATAACCACACGAGGACTTTCCCTCATTGTGGATGATGGTTGAGAAAAGTAAAAGCTCAGGAAACTGTTATGTTTAATGTGTTTCTTCAGAGCAACCATGCTTTTCACACTGGGTTGTAGCCCGTTAGTGGGTCAGGAAGCCGGTTTCATAGATAGAGATCAGCATTTTTTAAAAATGGAATTGGATTATATAGAAAATATTATAGTGTATCCCAGGGTCAGAATTGCTTGTGTTGGGGGACTGTGTGTGTGTGTGTGTGTGTGTGTGTGTGTCTATATGTGTGTGTGTCTGTTTGTATGTGCCTGTGCCCCTGGCATCACAGTGTAAAATGATCCAAGTGTTTATTGTGGGACGTGGTCAAAGCGTGGGAAAACCATTGAATAGAAAATCTTTCAAGCACTTCTGGAGTAGAGGAGGATTAATCATTTAAGATGAAATGTTTCCTCCTAGAGTAGTCATGTGGTCTTTTGTACCATCAAGTTATTTCTGTGCCCTGTCTGAACGACGCTCTTTGTCATCTGCCTGCTGTTGTATCTTCGTGGAGTTGTACCAGTGCTCAAGTTTGGATTGTCTGTGGAATTTCTCTGCACTTGTATTAAAGGATGACTCAGCTCTTTGGTGCAGTATCTTACTCTTAAGAATTTCAAGCTTATATAAGTATTAGAGACCCTCCTGATAGCCCACAGTGAAAAACTAAATGAGTGTGATTTGTGGAGAGTTTAAAAAAGAACTGCATGATGAGCAGAGCTGATGCTCAGCCAGTGCTGCCTGTGCACCACACCACCCATGAGTCATACAGCCCATGCATCATGCCATCCATGAGTCATGCCACTCACAACCATGCTACCCGTGTAGCACACCAGCCATGCATCATGCCACCCGTGCACCACACCAGCCATAAGTCATACCACTCACAACCATGCTACCCGTGCACCACATCACCCGTGCATCATACCACCCATGTACCACACCACCCATGAATCATACCACTCATGCACCAGACCACTCATGCACCATGCCATCTATGCACCACGCCACCCATGAGTCATGCCACCCATGCACAACACCACCCATGAATCATGGTACTCATGCATCATGCCACTCGTGCACCACACCTCTGTGTGCCACACCACCCCTACAGCACACCATCCGTGAAACCCACCATCCATGTACTGTACCTCCATTGCATCATACCACTCACACATCACACTGGTCCTGTGCATGCCATCCCGGCATCACACCCCCTGTGTACCACACACCCATGCACCATACCACCGTTGCGTCATACCACCCACATATGACACCACCATGCTTCACACTACCACTGCATCACACCATCCATGCACCTCACCATCTGTGCACCAGACCCCAATACGTCAAACCACCCGTGCATTACATCACTTGGGCATCACGCCACCTGGGAATCACACCACCAGCTTCCCTGCCAGATCAGTGCTGGCTCCCCGTTGTTAAGTATTTTTACCACGAGACTTTAAATTACTCAGGTTTGTGTTGAGAAAAGACAGGACTGCCTCTAGTCAGTTCTCCATTCCCTGGCCCACCCACGTGTCTGTCTGTTGACAGATGCTCCTCCCTGCTTGGCTGACTAAGCTCACCTTTCACATAGCAGCTGAAGTCTGGCCCTCCAAACCAGTTTTAACCCCTGCTGTATACTCCTGTAGTGCCTTGACTTACCCCTTCTCAGTATCTGGCCCAAATGTAAACGTCTGGTTGGCTTCTTGGTATTCATTTGACATTGGACCCCAGCCTCCCCAGACATTACAGACTGGCCGACGGACAGACCCATGGCTCCTCTGGCTTCTTCACTTGGGTTTTGAACTTGGCCTGCAGCCTTTCCTTTCACAGCTGTGGGAATCCACATCAAGAAGGAGGAAATCACTTTGCTGGTTACGTGGGAGGATGCAGGAGGTTTGCATTGTCCGTGAAGATGAACCCGATGCATGAGTGCACCGGGGTTCCTGGAGCACCAAGCCCATCTCCCCAGCCAGTGCACCGACCAGTGACATGAGGTTTGTGCATGCATCTGTCAGCCTCTTCATCAGGTGCAGTTTAATGTATTAAATTTGGATGCTGTTTTTAGTTGGTAAAACTGTGTCCTTGACCAAATCCTATCATCATTTTTGTCTCATAAACCGTTACAAAAATTCCTCTAGGTGAAATGTTTCTCAACTACCTGGTCATTATTTAGTAAAGTGAGTTTGTGTTGACAAGTCTGTCTATATCTGATTTTCTTAAAACGAAGTAACATTTGGATAAATTCTCAAAATTGTTCATGCATTTAGAGGTTTGGACTTTCAAAAGCATCAGCTCCAATTAGGAATCCAGGCTTTGGTGCCAGACTTGTGAGCCTGGATCCTGGATTCCCTCTTACTAGCTGTGCAGCCTTGGACAGGTTACCCAACCTCTCTGTGCACCCATGTCCTCATCTCTAAATTGTGATTAGAAATGCATCATGCATGCATCATGTCACCCATGCACCAAACTACTCATGCACCATGCCACCTATGCACCACACCACCCATGTACCATACCATCCATGCATCCTGCCATCCATGTACCACACCCCCTGTGTACCACACACCACTCGTATATCACAGCATCCGTGTACCACGGCACCCATCCACCACGCCTAGTACTGATTAGTACTTACCTAATCAGGCTGTTGTGAAGATGACATGAGCTACTGTGTCTATAATGTTTAGAACAGTTCCCAGCCCAGAGTAAGAGAGAAATATTAGCCATTATTGCCAGTGTGCTCATTCTTTTTTTTTTTTTTTTTGAGTTGGAGTCTCACTCTGTCACCCAGACTGGAGTGCAGTGGCTGCTCCTGGCCACCGCAGCCTCAACCTGCTGGGCTCTGG
>NW_007010849.1:3740-52623 GCF_000164805.1 Carlito syrichta | reverse complement strand
GTCTTGAACCCGCGGGCTCAAGCAATCCACTCACCTCAGCCTCCCAAAGGCACGGGATTACAGGCTGAGCCACCGAGCCCGGCTAGTGTGCTCATTCTTAATCTTTGTCTTCATCATCTTATAGTCAGAATCTAGAACTAAAAGTCTCCCTAACATCCTGTAAGTGAATGGCTCTGGTTCATGCAGAAGATTTAAGGCAAACTGTGTTTAGGAGGACAATTTGACCTGTTTTCATTGCGTGATGCATTCCACAAATGAAAACTGGCAGGCCACATTCTCGCAGGAGGCAGGGGTCGGCACCGCCCTGGGCTCAGCTCCAGGACTCACATTTTTTAGCAGATCTTTTCATGTTGCGCTATTTGATGTAAGTGGCAGCACCAAGCGGAGTTCTCCCAGTCCAGGGTTTGGAGAGGACTGTGGCTTCCTTCTCATTTCACCTAAAATAATTGTGTGTTGGAGAAATGCTTTGTTTCTAGGACTCTCACGCAATTTCAGGGGCAGTAACTTCCCAAAGGAGTGTCACTTCGTCATGGCTCATGGAACTAACAAGGCGCCAGGCACGCTTGGCCCAACACTCCCACCTAGCCTAGGGTTCCATAATTTATAAAGTTTCCCACAAGCAGATGTAGCAAATAATTCCAAAAGAAAGTCAGATCTCAAAGGTATGACTGCGCCTCACTTTTCAATCCACTCCTCTCCCCATGAAAGGTGACACTGAGTCAGGAAGGAAAACCACAGGAGGTCAGACAGCATCTCAGACCGAAGTCAAGTTCTCCTTTCTCCATTAAACATGACCGGTGTCCACCAGGTCTTGCCCAGGTAATACCTACCAAGAGGGCATTTGACCCCAGGGGGAGGTGCTTTTGATGGCTGAAGGGCTGGGGCCACATTCACAGCCTTGCCCTAGACAGCAGTGGAGGGAGCTCAGGTGTTCCCCACACAGCCCTGTGGATCCAGTGGCTCAGTGACACAGGGCCCAGCCAGAGGACGGAGAAATGGATTCCCTAGCCTGGGCCTCCCTGTTGACAACTGTGGTTTCTCTTTGGCCTTCGAGAAAAAACTCTCTCCAAAATGTATAAGCTGCTTTCAGCTGTGTATAGAATATGGGACACAATTGAACTCTGCCTTTAATCCTCTCAGTTCTCAGCAGTGTGGACCAGAGTGGGTGGATGCTGATAGGCATTCCACCCAAAAGAATCCCTTACTCAAAAGCATTTAGGGAACATGGGTTAAATGAAGTGGCTCTGCCTTCCTTAAGACAACTCTGACCCCTAAAGCACTAAGGGGCGTTTACATCTCCAAGAGGAGGGTGTAGGCAGGAGTGTTTCTAGAATTTAGTTGATCACAGGCTGCTCAAATTGGGGTACAGGACTAGAGCAGGGCAGAATGTATTTGAATTTTTGTAGAGACGAGGTCTCACTGTGTTGCCCAGGCTGGTCTCCAACTCCTGGACTGAAGCAATCTTCCTGCCTCAGCCTCCCAAAGTGCTGAGATTACAGGTATGAACCACCGTGCCCAGCCTAGCAGAATGTATTTAGGGCCACAATCCTGAGGTTATATGTCCGACAGGGGTAGGAAGAACAGAGCTTGCCGGAGAATTTGAGGACATGGGTTCTTGTTCTGGACATTTGCTCCCAGTTCTTTGAAGTCTTTGCCACTGAGCTGCTTCCTCGTCTGTTTGACAAGGAAGTCACTGCTATCTGGGTACTCAGTGCCTTGCACAGAGAAGACCCAGGGGTCACAAGTGACAGACTCTGACCACAGTGAAAGGCTACACAAACCTAAGGCAGGATGGCTGGTGCTCAGTTCCATCAACCCAGAAGAGGCTGAGAAGGGGCTGACAATTTGGAAGGAATTCTATGATGGCATTTGTTGTATTCTGCTTTGCCAAGGGCTTCACTAAATGGAGTGAATCCGGTTCTCCTCTGTATAGAGAGATGTATACAGCTGACCATGGCATCTCTGTGTAATCCAGCCGTGATCGTTTCACCTCTTGACAGCTTGGCCATCTCGTCTATTCCAAATCTGTTTCAGTTTCTGTTTCCTGAAGGTCTACGGGTGACAGCACAGAGACACATGGCAGTCGTGAGCAGAACGCACTCGTGTCACCAGGGCAAGCAAATACAGGCTGGGGACTCAGAAAACTGCAAAGGTCTTCATATTTTCGCACTAAAACTCATACGGTGGCAAAAATTGAGCTGATGTGAGGCTATTTACAGCCCCTCTATATCCTGCTTAGTATAATATCCATATATTTTGCTGTAGAGAAATTAATGGGTTCGAGTATGGGGTCCCACCCCAACCCTCCCCCCCCGACCCCGGGGGTATGCTCACCACATATGATTTATGCCACACGTTGCCTTTATAAAATTGGGAAACTCCTGGATTCCGAAACCTGTTCAGCCCCAAGGGTTACAGGTAAAAGAGGTCAGAATGGAAACTCCGAGGCACAGAGGCACTTGTGAGGATGAAGGTCCAAGCTAGTCTGTATTTGAGGGGTGGGGTGCTCTGTTCCTGGGTTCAGGAGTGAGTTTCTCCTTGTCCCATATTTATAAATGCTTCTCTCTACTGTGGCATGTTGCAGCAAACCCCTACCCTCTTCCCTGCTCCCTGCTGGCCCCTCTTGAAGCCACAGAGACAAGCCAGTGCCTAGTCCCCAACCAGATGGGTGAGGCAGTAAGGACACATCACACAGCCAGGGGTCCCTGCTGTTTCTTCCAACAGGGGTCCTTGGATGGTCAGCCAGGGAAAAGGCTCCCTAGTCACCCATGCCCAGGCTGGCGTGTAACGAGGCCATTGCCACATGCCCTGGGACACTAGCCACCACCAAAGCCAGCAATATTTTATGAGCCCCAAAACTCTGGTTGTACCAGTCCATTATGAATGATTGAAATAATACTGCATATTTATAGCAGCTTCTTAATCGTTTAATAATTTATTCATCCCTTATGGGTCCTTTGGTGTATTTCTTTTAATTATTAGGGAAGAGAGTCTTTTTAGAGCAAACTTCACTGGACTGCTTCCTCGAGGATGCTTCCAGAATTCTAAAATAGAATTCCACACAATTGTTCCTAATTCAAAGCACCTGATGTGCAAAACAAATAGGCCTGCCCCCAGGAGTCGGCAATACCCTCTGTCAGGGCTGCCACCAGTCTGCAGAAACCAGCAGCCAGCCAGTCCCAGCTCTGAGTTGCGAGATGCAAGACACTAGCACTTAGCACCTTGCACTTGAATTACATATTTCATGAGACACTTTAGCGACCTAAGCATTGTCCATACTGTTTCCAAGGAGAAAACAGTCCTGTGTCTCAACAAGTGAGCTCCCTATTTTGGGAGCACCCCTTTTTGGAAGGTGTGACCTACCACAAAGAGTGAGTCACTCCTCCTGGGGCCCTGCACCATCCTCCTGCTCTTAGGTGTTTGGTGATAAATGGAAATCCACAGAATCAGGCTGTTTCCGGAGGCTGACTTGTAGATGACTAGTAGCCCTAGGTGCGGGTAGCCTAGATTAAGAGCTGGATCCTTCAGCGACTGGAGCTCTAGTTGAAGAGGCAAAGCGGGCTGGATGGTCCATGCTGAGGACAATGATAGCTGCACATCTTCACCTTCTCCAGGCTCCTGAGAAAATGCCTGGATGGCATGGTCCCTTTGCGTGCGTTTTTACTTGTCATGAGTGGCATCACACTTTACAAACAAGGCACCATTTCCTTTGTGAGATGAGCCACTGTGAGCCTGAATCTCCTGTGGTCGCCTGTACTTTCTGACCCATTCCGGATTTGGGGGCAAGAGTCCTGCAAAGAAATCCAGCCCTTGCTGGCAGCTGCCAGTAGTTGCCATTGGAAGGGGCTTTTCCTGTTGAATTTGCTGACTTGGACTCTTGAAAATGGTCTTTGATGAGACATACACGCCATCCTTCTCTTCCTTCCTGTTCCTAGCTAAAAGTCCTTGTCATTCAAGATTCATATGGTTCTGTCACCATTCTCAAGTTTGACTTGAAAAGATCTGAAAAACTACCTCTTAATCTGAGTTTCCTCTAAAAAGGGAGAAAAACAGTTCAGCCTGGCAGAAGTGGAGAAAGAACCCGTTTGCTTGGGGACTCCAGGTATTTGCCCCATGGCCAGCAGGTCGGCTCAGCCAGTTGGTAGGTAGCAAAAATAAATCCACTCTCTCCAATTGCTCTTTTGCAAGCCTTTGAGCCTAACAGTGCATGCGGGTTTGGGTGCATTCCTAAGAAGTGAGCAAGAAACAGCCCAGCTAAGTGCCCTGATTAATTCACTCCCTGGCTGCTGCTACAAGTTTGTGCTGAGCTGAGAATCACTGGCCAGTGTTATGGCATCTGGTGCTCACAGCGTTTGTTGAGTATCTACGGACACCAGGCCATAGGCTGGGTGCACACAGCAGATTCCACTATCGTCCTTGTCCTTGAAGGAGAATGGACGTGTAGAAGTTTAAAGCCAGGCAACCCCCTCGGGTCCCCTCCCACTGTGGGAGCTTTTCTGTCCTCTCAATAAATTCTGCTTTCTAAAAAAAAAAAGAAGAAGTTTAAAGCCACATTGTGGTAGGTAAGTGGGAAGTTCCTATGGGAACACAGCTGGGAAAATAAAAGTTCAGCCCTTGGAGGGGCAGGGAAAGCAATGGAAAGATGATGTGTGAGCCAGCTTTTGAAGCTGGTATTTACCAGCTGGCTCAAGTGTGAGGTCGTACCACGCAGAGGAAGTGACTTTTCTTCCATGAAACATGAAACTGTTGAGAGTCCCAGCAAAGTTGAGGATCATCCTAGAATTCTGTGTCTCCGCTTGGAGTGACTGTACATTGTGTTTAGTCTGGATGCTCTTGGGTGTGAAAGAAGATGCTATTGGTAATTCTACTAGGACAAATGTCTAAACCAAGACTGTCCAGGGAATCAGAGCCGTGACTGCCATCCTAGGGATAAGTTAAAGCCTAATTCTGTCACCCTGAATGAAGTCGCATTCTCCCTCTGCTGGTCAGAGGGGAGATAGCATTGGATTGGTTACACCCCTGCCTTTTTTTTTTCCCTAAGGAAAGGATAGAAGACAGTCAGTCATCTGCCATTGCAATCATTACTGGAAACTACAGTACAGAATCCATTTGTACTTGTAGCCCCTATAACCGTTTTGGGGCTCTCTCTCAGCCCTGTTGCTGAACCACAAAGCTGCTAGGTTTTTCTTTATATTCTAACAGGTACGTTATTGAGGCAAATGCTAAGGAAAAACAGCAAATTGCACCTCGAGCTTGAAAAGAACTCATCTCTGACTCACATTCTCTGTACGTGATGAACTGACTTCTTTTAAAACAGTGATCTGAGTTGGTACTTCCTGCCTTTGTAAAACAAGCAATGCACATGCAAATGCTTTTTCTCCGGGTGCCTCGTTCATGCATCTCATTTTCAACACTGTGCTCTTGGTCACCTTGGGAAATAAATCTGTCGCTAACGATGCTTCAGGTCTTCACCAGGTACTCGCATGCTCCAGTCAGACTCCATAGTTGACTTCCTGGGTGTCACTTCTCCATGGGGTTCCTCTCCCTGGTTTCCAGGGTGACGGCTCGCTCACCGGATGCCTGGAGCCCTGCAAGCACAGGCAGTTCACACCCCGCTACTCCAGAACAGGGCCACCTGGCCCGCATTTTCTGGATTAGTTCTGACTTCAAGCATTCTGTCCCACTGTCCACATGAGAACGTGTACTGATCAGGCCTCGTATTCTGGTTGGGGATAACAAAATGTGAAACAGTAGGACGACCTTATCTATTGAAAGGTATACCTATACCCATAGCATGTGATCAGAAAAACAAGGGCCCTGGGCTAGTTTGCAAAGCAGGTTAGGGTGGCCTTGAGTCCCATAACCCTGAGTCTGGCACCCTCGCATCGTCAGATCCCAGCAAAGCCAGCCCCATCTGTGTGGTCACTGTTGGGTCTCCAGCACCCAGCGCTGGGACAGGCCCCAAGGGTGGCTCAGTGAATTTTCATCTGATGGATGGGCCCAGACACGAGTGGCAGTGAGCACAGACCCACGCATGTGACTGCTGTGCCCCATGCATCAGGGTCACCCCAGGGTCCACAGTGCCAGATAGAGCTCCCTACCCAGAGCCTGCTCTTTAACTGAAAGCATCCTTCCCCTTGGCCTTTGATGGTATTCAAAGGACCCTCTGGGGCCAGGCTTCCCTTCAGCCCCTGACCCAGCAACCTGTGTGGTGGGTGAATGCCAATTACTTGTTAGTGGAGAGGAGGAAGAAGGTGACAGTGATGAGTGTGAGGGCCCATGTCCCTCCAGCTACTGATCAGGCAGAAAATAGGAGGTGCTCCAGAGACAACACAGATGCTTCCTAAGCTTCAACCATGCTTGGTACTCGGTAGACACCACAGGTAGTTAGGTAGATGTGAACAAATGTGAACCTGAAAGAGCCAGTTCATTAAGATGGATACTGAGGGAATAGGTGGGCCTGAATTTAAAATACAGCCTAGTGGCCATTTGCTGGCTGGGAGTCACACCATACTCCGAGTTTTCCCAAAACCGGTACCTTTGTATCTTTGAGACTTTCAGAGCTCACCAGAACCAACTAATCAGAACTCGCCTGCCAATCAGGGCTCACTGTGTCGACCGGTCAGGGCTCAGCTGTATTGCCTAATCAGAACTAAGTAAGTTTGAATCCTTCATTTGCAGGAAGGGCCTAATTGGGAAGCTGGGTGGGAACTTTTGCTATAAAACCCAAACCATCCCTTTGCTCTGTGGAGCACACCTTCATTTTACACTGGAGGCTGTGACTCCCTGGTTTGCAAACTGCTCACTGGAATAAAATTTCCTTCAGATTCCTTTTTCAGAGGACTTTTGTTCACAAATTAATAGATAGAATGACACTATATGGGGGGGTACCAAAAAAATGTGTACACATTTTAAGTATGATGTTTGCTCAAAAGATGGTGTTAATCAAACGAATGCTAGCATCACCATGCAATAGATAGGACAGTCAAAGAAAATGGCGGAAACAGAGTTGAGCAACCATCATAGTTACACATGGCTACTGTAATTCAATTCAACTTCAAAAAGTAATACATAGACAACATCTCTCAAAATGTGTACACCTTTTTTGGCACCCCTGTATGTATGTATATTTACGTGTGTGTATATGTATGTATATAGTATATGTGTGAATAAATGAATGAAGCCAACCGACAAACAAATAAACCTTAGGACCCTAAATATCAATTTACCCAGGGATGACCCAGTCACTGAAAAGATCAGCGCATCATGACTCATCAATATCAGGAGTGAGTGAGACTTTAATCAGTGACTCAGAGTACGTTCCTCAAAACCCAAACTTTGGGTGACTTTGACACTGGTCTGTGCCGCAGTCTACCTGCTGTGCTTCTATGCTGTTCGAATACTCTGGAGTGTTTGCTAGAAACGTGAGTGAGGATAGGTCTCTTGACTTGAATGTAAGTTACCCAACTCACTAGCTGGTTTTGGAAAGTAAGCAGATTTGGTGGTGGGCTCAGTCTTTTGCATACTTGACTCTGGTCTCCTTTTCTGCTAATTCCAGAAAAGGCCTGAGTGCTTGGCATGATCTGAGGAGGGGCCCGAGGAGGATTCCCAGAGCTGGCATTTTCAATCAGGCAGCAGTTGGATTTGCAAATACAGAGGCCACTGAGGACAGCAGCTTATTGTATCAGTCTGGCTGGCTGGGCAGCGGCTGTGCTTTCAGCTCACCAGCTCCCTCCCTCACCACATGTGGGAAAGACTGTGGTTAGGCTTTCATTACTGGTGACTCCAGGGACAGAGGGGTCAGACCGCTCCTGGTCATCACGCAGTATACCTGGCTCGAGCCTAAGCTGTGCTTGGTGCTCCCAGGCCATGTTTTGACTCTTGCTGGATGCATAGCTCCAGTACTAGGTGAAAACTGGCTGGAAGTGTTAGGGTACGTAAGGACAGGGTGAGGGTGGAGAGGCGCTGCAGAGAGGGGCGCAGCACCGCCAGGGCCAGCAAGCCAGAGGTGCACGCTGGCAACCCAGAGATCCGAGTAGATGCAAAGAATTGCAACACACAAAAAGGTTAAGAAAGAAAAGTTTTTTTAAAGTAAATTAGAGGGAGAAAGAGAAGGAAGAGAGAAGATTCACCTCCCCAAGGTGGGGGAGGGGGACCAAAGCCAGGAAGCATGGTGACAGCCTTGGCTCAAGGAGCACATGGCTACACCAGACTCCAGCAAGGCAATGGCCCCTGGTTGCTTGTGGTTGAGTCCTTTTAACCATTCCCCTTGATGGGGGAAGATCATTAGGTGATTGGGTAGTGGTCTCTTCCACGTCATCACAAAGGGGCATCACAAAGGGGCAGACAAGCGCAGGTACTAATGATGTCAGGTGATGGACAGCCGGCAGAGGTGGGTTAGTTACATGATTGCTGCCATGATGGGGCTTCTTTGTGTCAGGTAGGTAAGCCCTGCGGAGGGCAGGTGATTCCTGCAAGAGACTTGTTAGACATTTGCAATTCACAGGTTCCTTGACCAAAGGTGGGGTGGTCATTTGGACTGTCCTGATCTTATAGCTGAAGGAGATTTGCCTGGGGGGATGGGATAGGCTGCTGTTTGTCCTATAGTAGAATGTCTGAATACTTGCTAATGGTTACACTGAGGCAAAAAGACTAAGAATAAGCTAAGTTTCTTCTAGGTTTCTGTAGGTACCTTTCAGGAAATATCCCAAAAACCAGTGGAATTTGGCATCTCTCTTCTTCTGTTGCCGGGTTCTCCACAAAAACATCCTGGTGACAGCTGGTCCCATCTGAGGTCAGTCACCTGTGCTTCTGGAGTTGGAAGCAGACTTGGGCCAGACAAGTTTTTGGTGTCTGTATTGGATTATTGTGTACTTCTTTCTAATAGAAATGTGCCCTTTAAACCTGAAAACCTTATTTCAAGATATAGATGGTAAATACTGTGATTTTTTTTTTTTTTAGCACCTGTCTAATCAGCATTAACCCTTCACTGGCACTTCTCCATAATTAAAACTCAAAGAAATATCTCTAAAGCACAGATGTGTTCAGAATCAAAGATGGAAAAATGTTAGTGTAAAATGTTACTGTTAGGTAAATTCTAGTGGGGCCTCTAAAATGTTAGGGCAGATCAGGGGGTGTGCAATCCAGTGCCACGCAAAAGATGCAAAGAACTACACAGAAGTTAGTTCAGAAAACACAATTTATTTAGGAAATAAATTGGAGAGAGAGAGGAGATTCACCTCCCCAAGGTAGGGGAGGAGGCCAAAGCTTGTGGAAACGTGGCGGCCACAGCTCAAAGAGCCACGTGGCCAGACCAGAGTTTAGCAAAGCATTGGTAAATGGCTGTGTGAGGGGTTGAATGCTTTTAAACCTTCCCTTCGATGGGGAGCAGGATGTTAATGTGATTGGGTGGTGGTCTGTTTTGGGTCATCATAAAGGGAAAGGTAAGCACAGGTACTGACATCAGGTAACAGACAGCAGGCAGATGAGTGAGCTGGTCCAATGACTATTGCCATGTTAATGGAGTCTGTGTCACAAAAGTCATGAAGGGCTGATTGGGTTAACTTGTTGCTTATGCAAATACTTAGAATAGAAAAACTAATTAATACAAAACAAGCTGGGGAGGGATTGTAAAACAAGTATCAATAACTACCTCTGACAAACCGATCCTGTCCTTGGCTAGTGATTAGAGGGCAAGCTAGGTAATTTTGCTAAGAAAATGTGACAGAACTAGGCAGTGTCAAAATAGCTGCACTTTAGTTAGGATTATTCCACTAAATAATTTCATTTTGGCATTACTCTTTCAGTTACTTACTGAAATCAAGTGCATGTGTGGTAGTTAGCACACACTGATAATACTACAGATTGGTCTCAGGCCGTGCTGGGTAGCAGCGCATTTCTCTGTTGTAACACCATGTACTGAAGCACTGTGAGCAGACACGTCTTGGGCCATTCCTGGGTGCCTTTCGGAACAGTGCCAAGGACTGAATGCCCAGCGCCTGATTTAGCGTATGCAGAGGCGGCCCACCTACAGCCAGCCTTCCGACTACATAGAACTAACCAACAGGCAGGCTGCCCCCTCTCCAGTGCCTTCTACATGTGGAAACACACGCTTTTAAAAAACTTGTCCCTTGCTTTTAACGACTACCTAATTCTTCCTAGAAGTTAACTTCTCTGAAACATTTAGTGAAGTACAGGGGGCAGCCATTTTCATTGCCCTCTACCGTTTGAATGACACAGGATGCGGGGGTGGGCATGGACTGGGGCTCCATCTCTTTGGCACTGGGAAAACCTTTTCTCATGTTAATACCCTCAAACCCTGGCCCTGGGTATGGTATGTTCTATGGCTTAGAACAAAGGAGCGAGAAAACTCAAGGCGAGTACCCTGGTGTTCTTTAAATAAGCTCTAAGAAACCCTGAAATGCTCTAGTCTTCAGAGAGAGAGAAAAAAAAAAATAAAAGAAAGAGGGGGAGGGGAAGGGAGGAAGAAAAGAAGGAAGGAAAAGAAAAGAAAAAGAATTTCTCGCTTTATGATTTAGGAGACAGCAACTCCTGGACTGTCTTTATATAGGAAATTAATTCAGTACTTGTTGCCACTAAATATGAGCTTATCAGTGGAGGCATATTCTAACCACAGTGAATACATTATTTAAACTCTCAACTGTTCTTAGAGATAGGTATTATTGCCATTTTACAGATGGACACTGAGGCTTAGAGTCTAAACAGAGATTTGAACCCAGAGTCGTCTGTCTCCAAAGCCCAGCCCCTCAAAGTCGCCATGACATGGCTTTTGTCTGTGCTTCTGACTCTCCTGTGGGTTCTGTAGAGATAGCAGCAAATCTACCGGGATTTCCCACCAGCCGATGACCAAACCCCTTGCCCTGGTGGGCTCTCTGTTGGGAGGCGGGGCCTGGGCTGCTCCCTTGATATGTGATGAACACCGAGACCCTCCATGGCCCAGGATATTCACTATGTGTTGAACCCATGAGCTGCAAGATAAGTCATGAGGATACTTCTTGTATATCTTTTTCCTTCTTTGCATCCAGGGAAGGAGGGAGGATAACAGAAGAGCAGAAGGAAGGAGGGAAAAGCCATAATTCAAATGATGAGGTTTTCTGGTGTGTGAAGAGTACAAGGCTGCGAGTAGCTTTCTGGAGCTGTGTCGAGGGGTAAAATGGAGATTCCCAGCCCACTTTAAACAGTCAGTGGCTTTTACTCAACATTCTGAGCATCTGTGGGACACATCATCTATGAGTAGGCCGTATTTGCCCCACACTCAGTAACTCTTGCTTCAACTTTTTCTAACTAAAGAAGTGGGTGGGTGAAGTTTTGACATTGGAATTGATAATTAGCCAAACATCTGTGGGTGGACTGTGACCTGTAGTGATGTGTCCCAGAACCTCCAAAGGAAAGCATTTCCCACATGAAATGTACTTCCTATATTTTCCACCAGGGCCAGACGCAGAGGAACAGGCTGGGTGAGTTTTGTCTTGAAGTCGGAGTGTCCTCGAATCAGTAGGTCTGAGGACGGAGGAGGGTGACTAAGAGAGCCAAGAGCAGCTATTGCTGTCACAACCTTTTCACTGATGGATTTGAGGCCTCTGATTCCAGTTTTACAAAGCCACCATCTCCTCATGGGAAGTAAGGTGCTAATAGACCAGTTTGAGCACAAGCTTGATGTTCTCCCCTGGAAGAGCACCTTGGTCATGCCCTTTTGAAAAATATTGTCCATTTCATATACCAAATCTAGAAGGAGTTAATTTCTAGGTGATGTTCTCTTGGGTTTACGTTGTATTCACAGCACTGAGTTGTGTTTTATTTACCTTGGAGCAGACCCACCTGACAAGTAACCAGTCCTCGGGGAGAAGGGGTGCCCCTGGTCCTGAGGTGCCAATATCCCAGCCCACGCTGACTCCCGGCTTCCAGCCATCCTCAAGGCGGCCAGGCAGAGCCTTCGTGGGCTGAGAGGACCAACAGTGCCATCTTGTGGGAATGTTCTCGGCTCCTGAGTCAAGCCGAAGGAGGCAAGCAGCCTCGACTGTCAGACTTTGAAGGATGACATCACCAAGAACTATCTGGGCAGCCGAGTGAGACGGTCCCCTCTGCTCACCAGCCAGGCTAATTATTATTTTGGTGTCTCGAAAATTAATAACTCAAATAAATTAAGACCAAGTCAGGAAGATATTTTAAGAGCTAGAGATGGCAGGAGAGAATTTGTTTTCCATCTACTTACTAGGAAATGTTAAAATCACCCCAGGTGAGAGTATATTTTTCTGTAAACTCTGTGAAATCACAGAGTCACACATTCCAAGCAGAGTCGAAATAGAGTTTCAGAATTTACCTCTAGCTTGCTTTGTGGGCTCTGTGCCTTCCTGAGGAGGGTGGGAAGAAGACAGCTTTTCCAGGGTGAGCTAGGCCGTATTCCAGATCACCCCCTCCGTCATTGTACAAGATGATGATCCCCAGAGCCCACCCACTGTGTGCTGATGAAAGCGTCTCCCAGCATGCCCCCTCCTTTACTGCAGAATTCCAACAGCATGTCCTTTCACACATGTGCTAAATGCAGGTCCCTCTACCAATAGAAGGTATGATTTGGGGTGTGGCCCTGCTGGTGTGGTTATTACCCACCCTCCTCATGGAAGCACAGAGCCTACAAGGCAAGCAAGAGGCAAAGCCTACTTCTACTTTGCTTGGAATCTGTGAGTTTATGCTTTCATTGTGTGTGTGTGTACACATATATACAGTCACCTAAGGAGGTAGGGTCTGTTGGTATTTCATCTTACAGATGAGGAAGTTGAGCCTCAGAAAAGTCAAACACCAGCCCACCAGCTGGTCATGGGCAGAGTTATGATTCGAACATGGACCGTCTAGCATCAGGCCCACACTCACTGGTGTCCACTTCCTGCCTTGCCTCCTGTTGGGCCTTGTCGACTGCATCTTGATTTGGTGTCTAGCCTGAGGCTTTGCTGTTCTTTGTTTCTGAAACTCAGGTGCTAAGATATCTGAGGTGGTGGGTGGTCAACCCGACCAGGAGCACTGGCCAGAGAACTGCCTCCCAGCTCTGCCTCCAGGGCCCCAAGCAAGGATTCACCTTCTCTGAAGCACCATTTCCTCCTCTGTAAAATAGAAAGAACACCTGCTGAAGAGAATCTGAGGAGTTAATAATGTATGTTGAAGTGCTCTGTGCACTAGTTAGGTGCTGTAGACATAAATGATAATTTTTAAGAAAAAAAATCCATTATCAAGTCAGAAAGTAAATGTTTAGATAGATTTGCACATATTGTACTGTCTGGTTCAATAAAGGACTCTCAGATGACATCTAGATCACTTATCTTAAAAGTCCGCATCTCTAAATTATGTGCAGAAGACAGAGCCTTAAAAGGCCCCTAGGCCTCCTAAATGAGGGGGTGAACTTGTGGCCAAGACTGCATGCCCTGGGCAACTCTTGTTCCAAGTCTGGCTCCCAGCCCTCATCTACTGTGCAACCTTCAGGCAGGTTACTGACCTTCTCTGATATACTGGTCTGGTCTATAAAATGGAGATAACAGCTCCTGCCTCACACGATTGAGAGGATTAGATACAACAATTCTAAGTAAAGCACTTAACAAAGAACCTGGCCTATAATAAGTGATCAATAAGCAGTAGCTATTATCACCTAGATCATTCCTATCCTTCAGAGAAAATAAGAAACAAACAAGTCATTAGAGACTTCATGTCCCCATCCTCTGTCTACACACTTCCCACTGATACTTTTAGAG
The DNA here is from genome assembly GCF_000164805.1 of Carlito syrichta. NCBI lineage: Eukaryota > Metazoa > Chordata > Mammalia > Primates > Tarsiidae > Carlito > Carlito syrichta. Next base: position 38,866 of record NW_007010849.1, on the reverse strand, counting down.
TCCATTTACATGAAGGGGAGGGAGCATTTGTAGAGGATAACTTGAGTGGACTTCCCTGAACCCAAGTCAGAACTACTAACAGGAAAATGATTCTGTTAATTACAGCTCTCTGGTGATGCCTCTGCTGCTGTTTTGACTACTTCCATTAGGACCAGTGACTTGACTGGATTCCCAGTCTCGTGTGTGGGTGTGTGTAGTGTGTGTGTGGGGGGGTGGGTAGATGTGTGTGTGTGTGTGGTGTGTCCATCCTAGAATGCTCCTATATCGTAATTAAACTGACCCTAATTTCTACCAGGATGTTTGGGAAGGAGCAGGCTGACCAGACAGGCATTTAATCTCTCCTTGCTGCCCAGCATCCTATTTTAGGGTGAAGAAGGGCACTGCATTTTTCTAAGGGTCCTGGAGCTCCCCCAGGGTCAAAGGGAGGAAAGGGGAGGACCCCACTTACTAGCTGGGGAGAGCTGGCTGACCCAGGGCTAGGGATACAAATCCCATCATCCACCCATTTGCTTCAGTAGCAATCCTAGTGAAGATGATTTGCAGTCGGTCCTTTTGGGGAAACAGAGTCCTTTCCCAGACTGATCTGCTCTCTGCAGTCCTGGGGTCGGTATTATTGGAACATGAGTATCCAGCAGGGATTTAGTGCGTCATGTGCAGTTCTGGGCAAAACTAGGAAACCACACTGGAATTCAGTTGGGGAGAGGGCCCAAGAGAGTGAAGAAATTTGAAATCAGGCCCTTGAGTCCGGAACAGGATGTCCCAGAGGCCTGTGGTAGCCTTGTCCAAATATTGAAGGGCTGTCCCACAGAAGAGGCGTTAGACTTGGGATGGAGCTGCCAAACAAGGTGCAGACAGCTAGAATCCAGGTCACCTGGGAGACATCCCAGGCTGCCCCCTGAGGGCCCTCAAGCCCCTCCTCTGCAGAAGTATGAAGGCACAAACTGTGGCAGCCATCCCCCGAGAAGGGAGGGGGCTCAGGTCACTACTCGGGTTCCTGTCCAGCCCTAACTCACAGAACATGTCCCTTTCACCTCTCAGAACTTGGTCAGAAACTTCACAATGTCTGGGACCTGCACCAACAAGGGAGGTTGTGAAGTCTTAGAATACAAACAAAAGAATGTCAGGTCATCTTGGTTACATGTTGGGATGGTGGGAGTTCGAATATGTTGAGATAAATGCTGTTTTGGAGTTTAAGGGAGTTTTTAAAATATGAATTCGGTATTCTAGGCCTCAGGATTTTCAGTTAAAGATGAGATCATCAAACTCAGTCTTGAAGACGTCTGCATGCCATGGGGACACTCACTCACTGAGCATTTCTGGTATTTTTTCCAGCCTGTCTTCAGTTTCCATGAAATGCCAATATGGTATGAACCATATTCATTTTTTAAAAAATCTAGAAAATAGCGAATAGGGACCTTTCTTTAAAGACTAAAGACCCTGTTAAGAGTTTGATATGGTCCTTACCAGGTGAACAATAGGGACCCAGGTGCATGCACACCCAGTGGCCACGTGGTCCAGGTATAACCATGCTGCAGTTTCTACTGATGTTCAGGACGTGTTCCCAGGACTCTAATCTCAGTGAATTCTGCTTGGCTCGCAGTTCCTTTAAATTCCAAGCCTGGAACAGTCCAAGGATACAGGGTGGGCAGGGCTGGTAGTTTCCACTATCTCTGTTTCCTGAGAGAAAATAATGTTGCATCTTCAAAACAGCATCTGTCAGAATGATTCTTATCAGATTAAACAAATCCTCAAAGCAGCTCTCACACTTTATAGAATCTCAGAAATGTAGGTTACACTTGGCATGGGCGCCTCATGGAATCTCAGATACGTGTGTTTTTGCAAGCACAGCTCTGCACCCAAATTTCACTGGGGTCTCTTGTTTGTGGATTTTTGTTTAAGCTACCATATCTCAGAAACTTTAGAACATGTTATTACTATATAAATGTAATCAATAACCATTTACTGATTTAAGATGCTATTAATTATAGATGGAAAGGGGGATTGAGTTCTGGGGCCTTTGGGCCACAGTTGATGAAAACCTGCAACACAACACAAGTTCTATCAGAGGGTGGGTGACATGGGCATCCATGTCGCTGTAGATATGATGGAAGAGGTGGCCTTCTGCCATCTTCTCATGGGCAGCTGCCATATGTTTTTACAGCCAATTTTGCCTTAAGTTTTAGAGGAGAGAAGATTTTTGTGCGGGACTTTTGGTTCATAAAGACTTTGAATGAATGATCAATGTAGACTGATATTTATTAACCAGTAAATTAATTGTAAGGGAGCTTATTCTTGAAAATAGTTGCTAAATCTAAACCACAGTAAGATATCATCTCACACCCATTAGAATAGCTTTTATTAAAACAAAACAAAAAAGACAGAAAAGAACAGGTAATGGCAAGAATATAGAGAAGTCAAAACCCATGTGCATTGCTGGTAGGAATCCAAAATGGTGTAACCTCTGAAAAACAGTGTGGCAGTTCCTCAAAAAGTTAAACATTGAATTGCCTTATGACCCAGCAATTCCAGTTCTGAGTGTATGCACAAAAGAATTGAAAGCAGGAACAGATACTGGTTCACCCATATTCATATTCATGGCTGTGTTATTCACAACGACCAGACGGTGGAAGCAACCTGCATCCATCAACAGATGATAGATTAACAAAATGTTGTCTAACCATACAGTGGAATACTATTCAGCCTCAAAAAGGAATTAAACCCTGACACACATTGCAACATAGGTAAACCCTGAAGACATGCTGGGTTGAATAACCGAAGCACAAAAAGACAAGTACTATATGATTCCACTTAGATCTACAGTAGTCAGACTCATAGAGATAGAAGAAAAATGGTGGTTGCCATGACTGGGAGGAGGGGAAAATGGAGAGCCAGTGTTTAATGGAGACAGAATTCCTGTTAAGATGATGAGAAAGCTCTGGAAATAGATAGAAGTGGTGGTAGCATAACATCATGAATATACTTAATGTGGGCCAGGCATGGTGGTTCACACCTTTAATCCCAGCACTTTGGGAAGCCAAGGCAGGAAGTTCACTTCAGGCCAGAATTTCAAAACTAACTTTGACAACATAGTAAGACCCTATCTCTCTTCACCAAAAAAAAAAAAAAAAAAAAAAGCCACTACACTGTATAAAAATGGCTAAAATGGTAATTAAACTTTTTTTCAAACTAGTTGCTGAGCTGACTGGAGTTTAAAGCAAACATAGAAGGGAGGGAAGGACTTGATCCCTAATTTTGGGAGGAGAGCTCCCATGGGGCTTCCCAGAGCTAAAGCAGACCCTCAACTGGTATCCTCACAACATCGTACATGAAGGTTGGAATCAACTACTCTGGACTCCTGTTACTGTTGATATTTTACTCTTTGTATGAATCTTGAATGTTCTCAATGGCATCTAGAGTGGCAAATCCTTTGCAGGAAGTTTTCAGTTTACTTTTCCCAGATTCATCAGAGGAATCACTATCTATGACCGCAATGGTCTCATGAAGTATACTTCTAAATGTCAGATTTTGAAAGTTGAAATTACTACTTGATCTATGGGCTACAAAATGGGTGCTGTGTTAGCAGGCATAAAAACAACATTAATCCCCTTGTATACCTCCATCAGAGCGCATAGGTGACCAGGTGTATTGCCAATGAGCAGTAATGTTTCAAATCTTTTTTTCTGAGCAGTAGGTCTCAACACTGGGATTAAAATATTCAGTAAACCAGGCTTTTTTGTTCCGTTTATGCAGCACAGACCGAGTAGATTTCACATAATGGCTTTTCAACTTAAAGTCATCAGCTGCATTAGCCTCAAACGAGAGAGTCAGCCTCTCCTTTGAAGCCAGGCATTGACTTTTTCTCTCTGACTATGGAAGTCCTAGATGGCGTCTTAGTCCAACAGAAGGCCATTTTGTCTACAGATTAAAAATCTGAGCCGGGCTCGGTGGCTCAGCCTGTAATCCCACGCCTTTGGGAGGCTGAGGTGAGTGGATTGCCCGAGCCCGTGGGTTTGAGACCCGCCTGGGCAGCGAGACCTCATCTCTACAATAAATCAAAAAATCAGCCGGGCGTGGTAGCACATGCCTGTAATTCCGGCTACTCGGAAGACTGAGGCGGAAGGATCGCCGGAGCCCAGCAGGTCGAGGCTGCGGTGGCCGGGAACAGCCACTGCACTCCAGTCTGGGTGACAGAGTGAGACTCCAACTCAAAAAAAAAATAAAAAATCTGCTTAGTGTAGCCACCTTCATCAATGACCTCAGCTAGTTCAGGGTAACTTGCTGCAGCTTCTCCGTCAGCACTTACAGCTTCACCTTGCACTTTATGTTCTGGAGAAGGCTTCTTTCCTTCAGCCTCATGAACCAAGCTCTGCTAACTTTAAACTTTTCTTTTTAGCATCCTTACCTCTCTAGGACTTCCTGGAATTAAAGAAAGTTAGAGCCTTGCTCTGGATTAGACTTTGGCTTCATGACTGGTTTGATCTATCCAGACCACTCAAATTAGCAATATTCTCTAGATCAGCAATGCATCTATTTCATTTTCTGATCATTCACTGAGTAGCACTTTTAACTTCCTTCAAGAACTCTTCATTTGCATTCACAACTTGGCTGTTAAGTGCAAGAGGCCTGGCTTTCTGCTATCTGGCCTTCCTCACTAAGCTTCATCATTTCTGGCTTTTGATGTCAAGTGACAGGCTTGTGACTCTTCCTCTCACTTGAGTACTTAGAGGCCACTGAAGGGTCATTAATTGGCCTGAACTCAACATTGTGGTGTCAGGGAATAAGGAGGCCTGAGGAGAGGGAGAGAGATGGGGGCGCAGCCAGCTGGTGGGGCCGTCAGAGAACACACACAACATTTATTAATCAAGTTCACTGACTTATATGAACACAACTAGTTGTACCCCAAAACAATTAACAGTAGTAAACATCAAAAATCATGGATCACAGATCACTGTGACAGATATAATAATAACAAAGACATTCGAAATATAGTGAGGATCTCCAAAATTGTGACACAGAAGCTTGCGGTGAGCACACACACTATCAGGAAAATGGTGCCAGTGGACTTAACCGATGCCGGTTGCCACAAACCTTCAATTTGTAAAAAGCGCAACAAAACAAAGTGCAGTAAAACACAATGGTGTATTGTGGGTGTGGGTGTGTGTGTGTGTGTGTGTGTGTGTGTGTGTGTGTGTGTGTGTGTGTGTGTGTGTGTGTGTAGAGGTACAGAGAGGATATTTACATATATATCTCGATAATTACCCAAGCTTCCTTGGTCACCTTATAGGGCTCACTTTGGTGGGGGTAGTTAATCTGTGGATGGCATTCTTACCAAGTCCTTGAGGTAGGGGCGTCTCCCATATTTCTGTCTTTCAGCACCTTGACTTAGGTTTAAAAAATCAACTTAAAAAATGGAGGTGACTGAAAATGTCATGCACCTTGGTACAGAAAGGTGACTGTGCCATGTTGGAAGATGGTGCTGTATGAGTCATTATCAGAGAGGGACCATCCCTACTTCAAGCTATTTCTAGATGTTTAAAATAACATTCAGAATTACTTTAAGGGTCGGGCATGGGGCTAACGCCTGTAATCCCAGCACTTTGGGAGGTCGAGGCAGAAGGATCACTGGAGACAAGAGTTTGGGACTGTCTGAGACACATAATGAGAACCCCATCTCTACAAAAATAATAATAACAACTTTAAGAAACATCTGAGCCACTGTACCTCTATTCCTTTCCAAAGCATTTATAGCATGTTAGAATCCAAACCACAGTTTCCAAGTTTGGTATGCAAAGTCCTTAGCCCTGAATATCCTGGAGGCAAACCTGGAAGACCTCACCTCTGAGTGGTATCAAGCAGTCACAGCAGGATGTGCTCTAAGAATCCAAATGAATTCAATTGCACTACATGGGGGGCTTAAACTTGAGCTGAACTTACTCATTGCCAGCTGGCTGTGAATCCTATAGTTAAATCATATGGGGGGGGGACCTGAGTCAACCACACAACAAACACAAATAAAGCCAAGGTAAGGTCTGGGGCATTTCTGTGCTCCTTTGTAAAACTTGAAGTTTCTTGGTCTTGTGAAATAACAATGTGTTTTGGTAAACTGGGAAGTAAACAGCCAGTGAACTTTCTGAATTCTGTGACTTTTGCCTGAGGCAAAACAAAGCTAAGACAAATGGATTCTTTAAAAGGCCCACGGGCAGCTGCAGGGCAGAGAATTAGAGCCTGGAAGAGGTAGGTTGGGGTATTCCGCGGTGAATTCTGCCCAACAGAGCTGGTCTTCAGCAACAGAGCACCTTCTCTCCACCTGCATCCAAAAGCTCACCTGATGCACTGTCCTGGGTGGGGTGACCTTGCATTCACCTCCTGCTCTTGGGTCTCCTCACTTCTTGGTGGAGGCCTTCTGAAGGGGCATGCACCTCGCGCACTGCTTCAAACTGTGTCCTGACGTTTTTTAAACGATGGCACATGCAGCCATCAAAAGGAAGTGCACAGAAGAGTAAATAATGACTTGGAAGTAGTCGGGCGCAGTGACTTGTGCCTGCAATCCCAGCACTTTGAGAGACTGAGGCAGACAGATTGCTTGAGCCCAGGAGTTTGAGACCAACCTGGACGACAAAGCAAGACCTTGTCTCTATAAAAGAATCAAAAAATGGCCGGGCTCGGTGGCTCAGCCTGTAATCCCGCACTTTGGGAGGCTCAGGTGAGTGGATTGCCTGAGCCCGCGAGTTCGAAACCCACCTGGGCAACTTGGTGAGACCTCATCTCTACAATAAATTTTTTTAAAAAATTAGCTGGGCGTGGTAGTGCATGCCTCTGTAGTTCTGGTTACTTGGAAGGCTGAGGTGGAAGGATTGCCGGAGCCCAGCAGGTCAAGGCTGTCCGGCCACTGCTGTCCAGTCTGGGTGACAGAGTGAGACTCCAACTCAAAAAAAAAAAAAATCAAAAAAATGAACCAGGCATGGGGGTGTATTCCTGCAGTTCCAACTACTTGAGATGCTGAGTTGGAAGAATCACTGAGCCCAGGAGGTCAAGGCTGCCGTGAGCCGTGATCATTGTAATCATGCCACTGCACTCCAGCCTGGGCAACAGAGTGAGACCCTAACTCAAAAAAAAAAATTTACATGGAAAGATGCTTACTCTGTTCTCAGATTGAAAAACAGATTACAAGACAATGAGACTATTTTGTAAGAAAAAGAGTAATAAAACAAGATGTACATGTTTCTATAGAAAGACTGAAGCTGGGTGCTGTGGCTTATGTCTGTAATCCCAGCACTTTGGGAGGCCGAGGCGAGAGGATTGCCTAAGCCCATTGGTCTGAGACCAGCCTGGGCAACTTGGCGAGACCCTGTCTCTTCAATAAATCAAGAAAAATTAGCCGGGCACGGTGACACACACCTGTAGTTCCAGCTACTTGGAAGACTGAGGTGGAAGGATCACCTGAGCTCAGCAGGTCAAGGCTGCAGTGGCCACGGGCATGCCTCTGCACTCCGGCCTGGGCAACAGTGAGACTCCAACTCAAAAAAAAAAAAAAAAAGAAAGAAAGAAAGACTGGAATAATATCCAGTGTCTCCAAGGGGTAGGGTTGCAAGTGATTTGAACCTGTTTGCTCATCTGCTTTTTAGCACTGAATTTGTATTACTTTGGTACTGCATTCCACCCCAATACATGGCAGTTTTGGTGAGTTAATATGTTAAGGGATGTCAGTAGCTTCCCAAGGACCTTTCATTTGTAATACTTGGGGATCTACAGGGGCCAGGAAGTTTGCTTTGGCTCTGGGATCTACCTTTGAGGATGCTGGAAGGGGAGAGCCTTGGTTGATAAGGCAGGAAGTCTCCACGTTCATCCAGTGTGAGGCTATTTTTGCTCTGCTTCGGGGGAGTGCTTGTTTCCATAATCTTATTAAATCAAAACTACTGGATTTGCCCATGGTTAAAAATGTGAAGTTAAACAGAAAAACAAAAGCAAAAAGAAAGTACTTTTAGGCAGTTCACCAGCTGTTTGCTGCAGTGTGTTTCCCTCTCTTACTGCTTGAATTAACCTCAGTAGAAGGTTCTAGTGCAGTCATTGTGACAAAATAACAGAGGAAGAGGTGTGCTTCCAGATTACTCCTCCTCCTCCTCCCCATCCCCCTCTCTCCTCCCCATCCTCTTCCTCCCCCTCACTCCTCCCCCTCTCCTTCCTCTTCCTCCTTCCCCTCTTCCTCTTCCTCAGAGTTGTTGAAATGGCCATTATTTGTTCCACTCCCTAGAACCAGTTTCATCCCATTCATGTTGCCTGCCATGGCATCCTCTTTGTGAACTGTTCTATTAAATTTGCCTTTTACCATTTTGTTTCCCAGTCCACCTAAGCCGACTGTGTTCATCTCTGGAGTTATTGCCCGGGTAAGTCTAAGAGCCCCTGTGGTGGGGGCAAGGACTTTGCACATCAGCATGTGATCTCCCTCTGGCTTTGTTAAACTGTAGAACAACCAAACAACACTATGCATCAAATTGGGCCAGTGGCTTTCTTTATTGTCACATTTCCGCAGAGCATGCATTTGCAGACCCCAGACTAGACTCAGGGCTTTGGTCACACCCTTCACCTTTCAGGAGCCCCCTTCTAGCGGGACCCAACGTTTTGTCTTAACAGCAGACGTTCCACCAGCAAACTCCCACAGTCATGCCATCTACAGGTCTGTTGCTCTCAGGACATTCAAGCCCTTCTCATAGGATGCATGAAGAAAGTGCCACTGTTGAGGACAGCTCACTGTTGGGGATGCTGTGACCACAGTCATCCAGAGACCCTGGGACAGAGGCGTGACATGTGTGCTGCATGTGAGAAAATTAAATACCAATGCCTTGGCTGGCTGTCTCCCACCTGCCCCTGGTGGACCAGGCCCAGCCCTGGCACAAGCCTATGTTGGCACAGAAGCCTGCTGGTCCCTGTGGGAAACAGTGAGTCCTCCTCCTCCTCCGAGGCTCGGTTATATCTTGCTCTACCTCCCGGCCTCCCTGTGTGTTTCCTTCCCAACCTGCACCCAGGCCTGGCTCACAGCTGTGGTGGCAAGTCTGAATTTGAAACTCTGGATTTGGTCCCGTTTCCCCCCAGTTTAAATGATCACAAAAACAGATTTAGACAAGAAAGCTGCCAATACCCAAGTCAATTTTGAGCAAGTTGTTATGTTCCTGTATTTCATGGCATGGGGCAGAGCCAGCGAACCTCCTTGACATCCTGGTGCTGGGCGGGCCTCAGTGCCACCTGCCACTCACTGCTTCTGATGGCCCAGGCTCCCTGAGAGCTCAGGACCCCCACCAGCCACAGGAGACAGGCTTCCACCTGCCGACAAACTCACCATTCCTTTGCCCACTCACAGCCCCGCCCACCCTGCAGGGACACTGGGTGGATGCTGGGCCGGGGGGCTTCCTCATGCTTACTGCTGATCAGCCTGTGTGTTCTGTGTCTCCTGACAGGGTGACAAAGACTTCCCCCCGGCGGCGGCGCAGGTGGCTCACCAAAAGCCCCACGCCTCCATGGACAAGCATCCTTCCCCGCGTACCCAGCACATCCAGCAACCACGCAAGTGAGCCGGGCTGGACCCGCCTGCCACAGCAGGGCCCAGCAGCTGCATCAAATTTGTCCCCGACAAAGAGACCTGACACTTTCCTCAAATACAGCTCGGCAGGAAATCTAAGGCAAAGCAAAGCGCCCTTCCTTTGCCTTAAATTTCCATATTTAAAACTAGCAACAACTCAAACCCCAAACCTTGTCTACAGGGAACCTTGGCCAAGTGTCTGTGAGGATCCTTGGGCCCCCAGACTTGCCACTAGCAGAATCTGCCAAAGATCTAAGGAAAACGACATCATTCAGACTTCACTTGTAATTCTGTTTCAGCTGTCACCTGAAGTCCCCACCTGTGGTCTTAAAAACAGGAAGGCCCAAATTTGGGAGGATTTAGATTAAGGTTAGGAAAAAAGGTCAATCATTTTATGCTTTTTTAGTAATAGGACAATAAAGTCTTAATGCCTACAAGATAGTAAGAAATAGGGGATTTAATTAAGAGGGTGGTATTCAGGAAGCACGGGAAGGACCTTAGAAACAGGCAGCAGCCACGTCGATTTTCCCTCACATGATGAAGGATTGTGGCACAGGTGAGGAAGCCCTCAGAGGAGAAGCGAAAGACAGACACACGGCTTGGAAGTGGCTCTTGTTTGCCAGGAGTCGATGTGCCGAACACTGAGGGTGCAGGCATGTGGCTCACTGTAGATTATTTCTGGACGGAGACCTCGGCAGGGCAGGGCATTTCTGAAATGAGACCCAGCAGTGCCTCCGTCAAGACAGGCTCCGCCGGGGCAATCAAGGCAAACTTGTGTTTGTTTCAGTAATCCCTTCTAGAGCCGCCTTTGAGTTCCAGAAGTGACCGCTGATCCGGGTGGAGGAGTGGACTTCTAGCTAGCAGTGACCAGATGAAAACCTACCCCGTGACCCCCTGGGGACATGAAGCGCCACATCCCGTTTGAGCAAGGAAAACCCACGGACTGATCAGCTCACTGTCCAGGGTCCCTCCTGCCCTGAGTGCACCTCTGCCTGGGCCCATTATTACTCGGGTGTGTCCAGTTGTCCTCCTGTTTCTGTACACGTCTCCTGCCTGCAGATGCCCTAGGCTGCTCCCTGGCTCACAGCTGTGGGGTGCTTTGCTTTTCGAAAAGCCAAAGGGCTTTCTGAGTCCACCGTGAAAATCTTCTGAGCTCTTGCTCCCAGCCGTGGATTTGCTGCCGGCCAGCAGCATCCACACCACCAGCCTTTCTGGCACCTTCTCCAGGCCACATCTCTGCTAGCTGGACAGGGTAGAGTCAGACCTGGTTAGGACCAGCACTGCCTCTTCCCTGATGGAGTACACAGCACAGCGTCACATCTTAGAGACAGCGTTTGGCTTCCTGTCTGTTGACTCCAGATAGCTGAGGCATAACCCTCAAGGCTGTGTGTCATCACATCTCGTATTTCCTAATTGCTGAAATGAGGGTGGCTTTCGGAGACCCCGACACTGCCAGGGAGTTCGCCTAGTGAGTGCCCTCCTCCCGGCCTGTCTTCTGAAGCCAGGTCTGACCCTACCCTGTCCAGCTAGCAGCACCACCAACTCAAGTCTGCACAGGCCGTGTACCTTCCACTACAGAATGTTAGAAGCATCCTCAATACTTTCCATTCTGCAGCTGGAGAGAGGGCCATCGCATCCAAAGGTGCGGTTTTCATGTGCTTTTAGCTAGATCTGGCATGCATCTGTGGGCTCAAGATCACTGAATACAAAATGTTTTCCTAAGTGAATTGATCAATTGTTAATGTCAAGAATAATCATGATTAAATAAAGCTCCTGCATTTCTTCTCATGGCTTTTTAAAAATATTTCAGAGATTTCCTTTTACACTTTACTGGGGTTGCCAAATGGTCTCAGCAGGAATACAAGCATGTGTACACAATGGGTATTTTCAGAAGTGATTTCCTAGACACAAAGTCCAACTACTGGACACCTGGCAACATGAGTCTCTTCATCCACTAATAATGTCACAAAATGGAAAATCTTCATGCAGTTGATTAAAATATACTTCTTGGTCCCAGCAGCTGGCCCTGTCCTGGGTAGGCCCTTTGGGAACAGTTTCAAGAGAGAATGATTACTAGTGCCTAGAGCCTAGGGTGACATGGATCCGCTTTTGATGTCCAAGGCATTTGCCATAATCTGAAGGTCTCCTGCACCCTGAGCAGCAAGATGAGAAAATCCTCACAGCCATGGAACCTAGAGATACAAAATCACAGAATGTGGAATTTGACCTGGGAGGGCCCGAGGTTTTCCCACCCACCGCCGCGTTTGCCAGGGAGGACCAAGCTTGAGTGTGGCAGTTGTAGCCTGGGTCTTCACCTCCAACGACCTTGGCCTTGCCCTAGCCCTCAGTGCTGCCTCAGAAGCCACTGCGTTTGCCTGAGCCTCCTGCCTCCCCGGACTGTTGAGGACAAGCCAGGGACTGACCCGCTTTGTGTCACTGGGCAGAGCAGCTGTTCTCAGTGGTGGTCAGAAACACAAGCGCCAAGGCCGTCCCACATGATTGACAGTGAATGTCATTGTCACCTGGGTCCATTACAAAGTGCAGTGCCACAAACAGGGTGGCTTCAAACAACCAAAATGAGTTGGCCATGGTGGCTCACACCTCTGATCCCAGTGCTTTGGGAGGCTGAGGTGAAAGGATCACTTGAGCCCAGTAGTATAAGAACAGCCTGGGCAACACAGCCAGACCTCGTCTCTACAAACAAATCAGAATTCATGGAGGGAACCCCCCTCAAAAGGAATGTATTTATTTTTAAAATTGTCTATTCTTACATATTTAAACTTCAATCACCTTCAAAATATTCTCCGTTTGATGCAATAAACCCATCAAGACACTTTTTCCACTGCTCAAAACAGTTTTTGAATTCATCATTTTTGATGTCTTTTAGTGCTTCTGCCATTTTTTGCTTCACCTCTTCCACATTGGCAAAATGTTTCCCTTTGAGGATATTTTTTAATCCAGGGAAACGAAAAACATCTCTCAGGGCGAGATTGGGTGAATAGAAAGGCTGGAGTATAGGGGTCATGCCATTTTTTGGTCAAAAACTGCTGAACACTCAGCACAGTGTAGGCAGGTGCATTGTCATGGTGGAAGAACCAGTCACCTGTTTGCCACAACGCAAGACGTTTCTTTCACCATACAGCCTCTCACAACAACTCTAGCTGGTACACTGATGCCAGTAGGTTCCTAGAACACTTACCTAGTGGGGTAGAGCTGTATTACATGGGGTTCATCCTCCAAAATGTAATTCCGGTGTTTTGAAGGTCCCTCTCAAATAAGCCAGGCATGGTAGTGTACACTTGTAGTCCCAGCTACTCAAGAGGCTCAGGCAGAAGGATTTCCTGACAGGCCCAGGAGGTCAAGGCTGCAGTGAGCTGTTTCTGCCACTGCACTCCAGCCTGGGCAACAGAGTGAGACCTCAACTCAGAACAAACAAACCAGAAATGTGTTCTCTCACAGTCCTGGAGTTTAGAAGTTTGAAGTCAATATGCCAGCAGGGCCATGCTCCCTCAGGGTTCTAAGGGAGGACCCCTCCTGGCCTTCCTGGTGGTTACAGCAATCCATGGCATTCTTTGGCTGTGGCAGCCTCACTCTAGTCTCTGACTGTCGTCACATGGCCATCTCCCTCTGTGTGTGTGTGTCCAAATCTCCCTCTTAGGACACCAGTCACTAGATTAGTGCCACCTTACTCCATTGTGACATCATCTTCACTAACTACATCTGCAAAGACCCTGTTTCCAAATAAAGTCACACTCATGGGGACTGGGAGATAGGACTTCCACATATCTTTTGGGGGACACAATTCAACCCAAGCTACGATGGAAAGCCAAGAACCTCACTCCTAGCTCACGCCACTTGAAAACGAGTCCATTCGTAGATTGCTTTTCTGACAAAACTTTGCTATGGAATGCTTCAACTGCTGCAGATTTTGTGGGATCCAAGCCTGGCTGCAGGAGACAGGGAGAAAGACTAGAAGTAGAGATAGGGGAGGACAGTGCCCCTGGGTCTAGTGACTCGTGAGACAGCTCAGCAGCACAGTGTTTCCAGATGTCTCATTTTCTTTAAGGGAGTGCTCCATCGGTGGCTGTCCCATTTTGCAGGTGGGAAGCCTGACGCTCAGTGCCCCGGGTGAAAAGCCTCTGTTAGCAAGGAGGACACAAATGGCCCATAAGCACATGGAACTATGCCTAACATCTTGAGTCACCAGGGAAATGCACATCAAAGGGGATGCCACTTCCCCAAGATGACTAGAATCAAATAGACAATGACGCTTATTGACGAGGATATGGAGATTTCAGAACTCTTCATCCGATGCTGTGGGGAATGTTAAATGGTGCAGCCACTCAGGAAAGCAGTCTGGGAGTTCCTCAAACAAACATCGAGTTATCATAGGACCCATCAAGTCCCTCCTGGGTATATACCCAAGAGAAATGAGATGATACTGCTATACAAAAACTTGCACATAAATGTTTACAGCAGCATTATTTACAATAGCCAAAAGGTTCCAAATGTTTTCCCACTGAAGAATGGATGAACAAAATTTGGTATATCCACATAATGGAATATTATTCAGCCATAAACAGGAATGAAGGACTGATATACATGGCAACACAAAGGGATCTTGAAAGCATGCTAAGTGCAAGGAGTCAGTCCAAAAGACCATGTGCTGTATGATGCCGTTCATATGACATGTCCAAAAGAGGAAAAGCTATAGACAGTGTTTGCTTAGGGCTGGTGGGAACAGTGGGAATAAAAAGATAATAGCTGTAAAGTTGGGGGGGCAGGTATGATGGCTGACACCTGTCATCCCAGCACTTGGGGAGCCCGAGACAAGAGGATTGCTTGGGCCCAAGAGTTCGAGATCAGCCTGGGCAACATAGTAAGACCTCTTCTCTACAAAAAATAAAAAAATTAGCTGGCCTGGTGGTGTGTGCCTATAGTCCCAGCTACTTGGGAGGCTGAGGCAGAAGGGTCACCGATCCCAGGAAGTCAAGGCTGTGGTGAGCTGTGATGGTGCCACCACACTCCAGCCTGGGTGACAGAGTGAGACCCCGAGTCAAAAAAGTAAATTAATTAATTTTAAAATAAAGAGTACAAGTTTTTTCTTTTGAGATGATGGAAGCGTTCTAAGATCAACCATGAGCATGCTTACGCATATCTTGAATATGCTTTTTAAAATTTAATTATATCAGTGAATTGTGTGGCATGGATTACATTGCAATAGAGATGTCTTCTTAAAAAGCCACTGTTAACAAATGGCAGGGCTGAGCCTCGAACCCAGATCATTCTGACCCCAGGGACATCATCTCCACAACACATCATGCCTCCCTCTGCCAAGGTCTTGGAAATAAATAGCAGAAAACCCAAGTAGGAAGAGCTGCCGCCAAGAGACGATCACGGAATGTGGTTGCACGCTGTGGTTTTGAGGCTGGACGACCAGGATGTGGGGAAGGCGTTGGGAAATGGAAGCACGAGTGGAGGCAGAATGCGTGTGGAGGCAAGACGTCCTGTACAGAGTCCGACATGCCTGCGTGGCCCACACAGGGCTGCTGAGCAGGGCTCTGACAAGGGGAGACCAAAGCTTGGAGAAGTCTCTTGGGACCATCTGCATGGAGGAATGATGACGGCGGGGCTGGGCCCGGGAGGGGACGCAGAGGCCCGGCCCTTGCGCGGGACCAAAGACAGGAGCATAGCGGTGCTGGGAGGGAGGGCTAGGTCCGCCTGCATGCAAGGTCACGAGGGCCCAAGAGTTCTGGGGACTGGGAGGATCGAGGAGCTGAAGATAGGTGACCATATCCCATCACCCTGTCACCCAGGGCAGGGGTTCCTTGTAAGTGAAGGGGCAGATTTCACAGGAGCGGAAATGAGGGCATTTGCCCATCACAGGAAGCTGGAAGTGAGACCCTCTTTGGAAGGGGAGAGTAGAGTTGAAGGAGAAAAGGGTGGGCCACGCCCGTAATCCCAGCGCTTTGGGAGGCGGAGGCAGAAGGATCGCTTGAGGCCAGGAGTTTGAAACCAACCTGGGCAACACAGCAAGACCTCATCTCTACAAAAAATTAATGAATAAAGGGTTTTGTTTGTTTGTTTGTTGAGTTGGAATCTCACTCTGTCACCCAGACTGGAGTGCAGTGGCCGCTCCCGGCCACCGCAGCCTCGACCTGCTGGGCTCCGGTGATCCTTCCGCCTCAGCCTTCCAAGTAGCTGGAACTACAGGTGCACGCTACCACACCCGGCTAATTTTTGATTTATTGTAGAGATGAGGGCTCGCTAAGTTGCCCAGGCGGGTCTCGAACCTGTGGGCTCAGGCAATCCACTCACCTCAGCCTCCCAAAGTGCTGGGATTACAGGATGAGCCACCGAGCCCAGCTCAAGGTTTTTTTTTTTTTAAAGAAAAAAGGTTGTTTTTAACATGAGCTAGAGGGCGACTAACATGTATGTGGGGCGAGGACTCCAAGCAATTTCAGGCTTAAGAAAGAAAGACAGCTAGACAGTCATTGACCACAAAGTTCCCAGAGCCACCAGGATGGGGTATGGAGGCCTGAGCCAGAGCAGGGAGCTTGCCCTTGAGAGGAAGACTAAAGAGACAGGAGGAGATGTGAGCACAGGACAGATGAGTAGAGGGCGGGAAGAGGACCCTGCAGATGTACAAACCAGCCTTCTCAGCAAACCCCAGACCAGGCTGTCTGAAGAGGGCCATGAAAAGATGGCATGGTTGAGACATGGGGACAATGAGAGAGGATTCAGTAGACGGCAGAGCCTGGGAAGACTGAGCTGATACAGAGGCAAGAGAGTGTGCCCAGTCTTGAGACTTTCTCTAGCCACGGTCAGCAGAACTCGGAGAAAGGAGGGGCCGCCTGCCCTCAAGATGGGGTGAGCACGTGACCGGAGCAAGGGCCCAGGTCAGAGGACCAGAGTGCATCCCACAGCACACTGAATTCACTGAGCATGGGGTCCAGCCCAGGAGACAGGGATGGCTGACCTACTCCAAGTGTCCCATACGTGCCAGGCGTGTGTTGCTGTGCCCAGTGCTGTGCGTGCACCCTCTACTCTGGGAGATGGATAGCAGCGTCATTGTCCTCAACTTCTAGACAAGGAAACCAGGGATTAGAAGACATGGGGCTTGAGTGCAGGCATAGGTCCAGAGACGCTGAGGGAGGAAGCTTTCGCCCAGCAGGGGGAGGCTGGACCAGGGCCGGTGTATTCTAGAGCCTGCATTTGCTCCCATTGCAGGCATGTCCCTGTCAAGGCATATGTTCAGTCATCAAACAAACATCCTCGCCTGCTGACCCAGAAGCAGCGATACCCTGGAGAGGGTGCCTTGGGGGTCTGAGGGAAGCGGGAGGGGAGTGGTCAGCAGGTGGCAAAGAGGGAGGAAATGAGACCTGGCAGGGTCCGTGTGGATGCAGAAGCCCCAAGGACTGTGAAACTGGCTCTGAGATCCTCATGGGAGCAGAGTGTCCAGCATTATCAGACGATGGCGGCTTGGACCAAAAAAGGGCAAGTGTGAACAGAAGGCACAAACCGAGGAAGAAGGTCTGTGATGAGGGCCTGTACTGAGCCAAAACTCCCTGTGGGGAGCAAGGAGCTCAGCTGAGCCGCCACCCTCTGGTTAGGGAGCATGGCATGGGGTGCAAGCTGTGCTCTTAGGCAGAGCCCAAGGAGGGCAGGGGCTTGAGCAGACAGACACATGGTGATGGTCAAGCTTGAAAGGTGGGCTTAGGAAGGGCAGAGGTGACGGCCTTGCACTGGGCAAGCGCAGTCTCTGGAGTACTCCTGCCCGGGTCCAGCCTTCCCTTGCTGGGCGAGAGCTTCCTGCAGCAGCATCTCTGGACCCCAGTTCCCCACCTTTGTAGCGGGGCCATGATGTGCTCACAGAGTTTTGTGAGGATGCAAGGAAATCACACATGCTGCCTCCTGGTTGACAAATGTTTAGTAAAAGAGAGACGGAATCACTAGGACAGGGTTACACATGGTGCCGGAGGTGCAGAGGTTTGCAGTTGGCAAGGGGAGAAGATTCTAGAAAGGGGTGGTTGGATCAATGCCCATCACGACTGTATTCAGGAACAACAGTGAGGAGGGAGGGAGGAGGCTGGAGGCCCGGGTTAGTGACGGGTAGAGCAGGGACGGGCAGGAGGAACCTGGGAGCCCTAAGGACCCTCCAGGGACCTTGTCACCCAAAGGTCAATGGCGCCTGCTTTGCTCTGGCCCCTGCATTCCAGGCACTGCACTCTCTGTTGGGGACCCATGGCCCCAGTAAGCAGCACAGCTCCTGGAATGTTTTCACCAAGAAACTCCATGCCTTCTGCAAGTGTGATTGGGATGATTCAATATTGAAGGGGGAAGGCAAGGTCTTCGTGTACATCTGTCTCATCTAGCCACTGTCCCATGGGACCAAGAGCCCCTGCTCTCCCGTGGGCCCACTCAAGAAGTGGATGGTCTCTCCCCAACCCCACACTGTGCTCCTGTGAGCCCCTGCTGCCCTGCTGTGATACCAGAGGCCAGATCCCTCCCTAGGCAGGCCTCTCCTGGAAGCGTGAAAAGCAATGGGACGTCTCCCCCCTGGATCGAGAGAAGAGAACAGGAGCCCTACTAAGAAGTGTCCTGGACTTCCGCCAGCTCAGCACACATCCATTTCAAAGAACCCGCTTGGCTTCATCCTTCAAACTAGAACCGGTGCCCCATGAAGCCAGGTCAGAGACAGCAGAGCCCAGAAGCCCAGGGGTGGCTCGGGCTCATGTCCTGCCTCCCCCACTTAGTAGGCTTGGGTGCCAGGTGAACCCCGTGTGTGCACTGGGGAGCAAAGCTACAGGGTGTGACGTGCCCACAGCATGGACGAGGACCCCGCCGAGGAGACAGTGGAGTGACCACCAGCCAAGGAAACGGCACAGCCAGGCCAGGATGAGCCCCCGTTCACTCTGGAAGCCCAAGAAAGGGCAAGGATGCGGGGGTGGAGGAAACAGATATGGCAGGCCAGCAAGTTTGTAATTCATTAATTGTGTGTAAAGCATCTGCCTCCTGCCTGGCCAGCCCGTGGTGTTCTGCTATCTGCAGCTTTTCCTGTCTTCAGAGCAGCTGTGCTGGTTAAATGCTTCTTTTTACAAACCCAAAAGTAAACTTTTTCTTCCCCAAGACTTGGCATCCTGCTGGCCTGTGCAGTATAAAAACAACAAAAAAAGCAGGCATTTCATAACCCTCCCAGGAGGCGTCAACAGCCATGTGCTTCTGAAGAACAGAGAGGGAGGGAGTGGGTGGTGGTGGACCAGGAAACTTTGGGTACTTGAAATAGCCTCTTCATGGTTGTATTAGCCAGGCTATTCCAGGGCATCACAACCAATGGGAGGTGGACACACACATACACTCATATCTAGAAAGAGACTTATTTTAAGGAATCGGCTCACAAGATTATGGAGACTGGCAAGTCCAGTATCTGCAGTATGGGCCAGCAGACTGGACCCTGGGAGAGCCGATGTTGCAGTTCAAGTTCAAAGACTGTCTGTGGGCAGATTACCTTTGGCTCTTCTGTTCTGTTCAGGCCGTCAACTGATTGGCTGAGGCCCACCCACATTATGGATGAAGGGTAATCTGCTTTACTCAAAGTCCACCAATCTAAATGTTAATCTCATCCAAATCACCCTTACAGAAACATCTAGGATGTTTAGCCCAATATCTGGGCACCATGACCCAGTCAAGTTGACACAGAGAAATTGTCTGCATAAGAGTCCTTGGCAGTTTGTCTTTCTCTGGGTTCTCAAAGCATCTTGGATCTGTCTTTACTTTGACCATGTGGGAGTGTCTGCATGTCTTCACAGTCTGTCTCGTGTTTCCCTTGCTCTTCCAAACAGAATTGCTAAAATTCAATTAAGAGCAATCATGACAAGAGAAAATTATTTCCTCTCACCCTCCCCTTTAATCAAAAATATTTTTGTAAATCCAAGTGCCATGCATTAAAAAAAAAATCCAATTTGTCAACTGGAAAAGACCCAACATGGTCTGATAGAATAAAATGATATAATCTGGAGAAGTCGGTACGCTACCCAGAAGCCCAAATGAGCTTTTGATTGCATTTCGACATTGCCATTCTGCACGGCCAATGGTCACTTAAAAAAGAGAATCCAACATTTCGCAGCATAAAGACATTGTTTTTTGAGCAAATTACTAGAAACATGCTTGTGTTATTCTTTTTTTTTTTTAAGTTTTAAAATAAAGTTTATTAGAGAAAGAAGGGAACGATAGAGAGACATGCCAGAACTGGCATGGGCAAGAGAAACAGCCTTGTGCTATTCTTTAAATATGGCTGTATTGAGAGGTTGAGATGTGCTGAGTGCTAATAATGTCTTAGTTATTTCTAAGGCTGTGCTTTTCACCTGGGGAACCCCGCAGGGAACATATGGCAATGTTTGGAGAGATCTTGGTTGGGAATGCCAGTGGATAGCATCTAGCAGGTAGACACCAGGGACGCCACTAAAAATCTACAATAATGCAATTAGACCATCAAAAGCAAATTTCCCTCAACCTGGAATTTTGCAAAAAGTAATAGCACGTTTAGTGGAAGCCGCTGAAGTAACTCAAGCTCATGTACTCCGGTCCCTGGAGCAGAAAATAAATTGCTGCAATGCAGATTTGCTCTTGGATGCAATGGAAAGTTTTAGATAAAGCAAATCTTTCCCTTCAGGGAAAGCGTGTCGTGGTTCTACAGCATAATTGTTGTTTTCTCAGCCACTGATATAAAGAGGAGTCGAGATAAATGTCCCTCGGTGGCATCTCCAACACACGCACCTAGGGCATGAAGGACAGTCACACTGACTTTTGGCTCAGCTATTTAAATATTCTGAAAAAAAGGTCTAGAAGTCTCTTTCCAAACAATTGCAGCCCACTTTCCAAAAGGAGCTGTGTGCATCTCAGCTGATTAACCTCAGCGTTATGAGTACATGTGCCAAAGGGATGAGTAACAAACAAGGAAAATGAGCCTCTCTGCAGAACAAGCAGCTTGAAAAGGAGCTTGTGTAGGTGAAGATCTCCTCCAGGGCAGGGACACTGGCCTTGTCCTGTATCCTCACTCCTTGCATGGTGCCTCCTATCATAGCCCCTCAGAAAATCACTGTTTCTGTCACAGAAGGACTCGAAGTTAGATGTGAATGCTTGGGAAAAGGGGTCATTTCTGACCCATGCCTCCAAACTAACTGGGCAGCAGACTAAGAATGCTGGCAGATGTTATGTCCTTCAGTCTCTGAAGATATTCAATTCATTGGTTCCACTTTCAATCACAACGTGGGCAACTGGTTCACGTCACGCAGTGTATAAAAGACACATTTCAGAGCACTTGTCAAAACCAAACTTGACAGAAGTCACAAAATGCTTTATCACAAAATGTCCTGCCTCTTGTACCAACACACCTCCATCCTCACCTCATGGAACCAGTGGTCAATGCAAGGCACCCACTTCCAGAGACACACTCCTCGTAAACAGCTGTAAACTGCCTGGGAGACAGACTGTAGGGATAGAAAGGATCGCCAAGCAAAAGCAGTCATAGCCATAAATTAATTAATGCAAACAAATCCTAAAAAACAGCATCTGAGGTAGCCATAAACCACAATTCCGTATGCATGCTAAAGAAATCACCTCAAATTATGTTGTGATAACACATCATATGTATTTAACAGCCCTGAGATGGTGCCAAGCCATCAAGTCACTTAAAACAACTGGTGAAGTCTTTCAGATGTTTGTTTGTCTGATTTCACTGATCACGCATTTTTCCAGTCTTAATACTCATTTTTTTTCAATTTGATAAGTTATTTAACTATCCTCAGAGATGATGTCAACCTGTCAAAGGGATCCCCAAAAAAGTTATCTCCGGAAGCAACCACAAAACCAAAAGATGATTACTTTGCAAAATGATTGCAATGTCTAAGAAAGAGAACTGGTCTTGGTTCACTAAAAAAAATATTTTCTTCAAGGGCAATTAGGTAACCCGAACATAATAAGACAATGATAAATGGGCATTTATTAACTAATGCCTTGTTTAAACCACACAAAGTTAACCAGAGTTATACTATCTTCCATTAATCACAAAGGTGTTGAAGTAGACAGATGCCCCACTGGAGGAGATTCTGGGCCAAAATCACCATCACCGTCATCATCACCACCACCACCACCACCGCTGTCATCATGACCATCACTTTCGCCACAACCATCCTCACCAACACCATCACCCTCCTTGCCATCATCACCATCCTTTTCGTCTTCCTCACCGCCTCATCACATCACCATCATCATCATCACCATGAGCTATTACCATCACTATCATACCACCACCATCCCTGTTACCACCACCATCAGCATCACCACCACCATCATCATACCATCATCATCCTCACCATCACCATTATCACCATCAACATTTCACCACCACCATCACCATTGCCGTCATCATCACCATCGTTACCGTCATCGTGATCACTGTCACCGTCACCACCACCCTCATCAGTGTGATTATTGCCATCATCACCACCGCTTATTATCACTGCCATCACGACCAACATTATCACTGTCAACATTTCACCCCCACCATCATCATCGCCATTATCGTCACCATCATTATCACTGTCAACCATCATCATCCGTGTTGTTATTGCCATCATCACCGCCACTCTTATCCTCCCTACCATCAGCATCATCACCACCATCAGCATCATCACCGCCATCATTATCATTGCCATCACTGTCACCACCATCACCACAACCACCACCGTCATCACCATCACCATCACCCTCCTTGCCATTCTTATCACCATCATTTTCGTCTTCATCACCGCCTCATCACATCACCATCCTTATCATCATTACGGTCATCATTACCATAAACTAGTACCGTCACTGTCACACCACCACCATTACTGTCACCACCACCCTCACCACCACCACCATCATCATGCCATCATCATCACCATCAACATTATCACTATCACCATTCCATCCACATCATCGTCATTGCCATTATCGTCACCATCGTCATTTCACTGTCACCATCACCACCACCACCATCATCAGTATGATTATTGCCATCATCACTACCATCACCGTCATCATCCTTACATTTATTGTGCACTTACTATGTGCTAGACACTCGTAACAATTTTACCTGGTAGATGTTGTCATTATTGCTATTTTACAGATGAGAAAACTGAGACTCAGTGTGGTAAAATAATTTACATGATTCCCATAGCTAGTCAGGGGCAAACTTAAAATTCATCTGACACTGAGTTCTATGCTTTCCACCCCAGCTTTTAAAGAGTAACACTCCACTCGATCATTGCCACACTCACTCTCTCACCTATCCAATTTTCAGCCCCACCCTCTGACCACCCACGCCATCTCTAGTGTCCTCCCACAAAAGAGCTCAGATGCTCCTCTGCCCCCATGGCACCCATCAACCATCAGAAGTCATCCCAGGTGGAAGCAGGGGCCCAAGAGTGAGAGAAGCACCTACATCCTACAGTTGTCAAACATCTGGGGCAGCAATTGGGGCTTCATAGATGTCTAGGTCCTGCTCCCAGTATGGTAACCTTGGAAGTCTGAAGCCCATTCCTCTTGAAAGTCTTCAGTGGGCCATTGCATGAAAAGGAGGAAATCTTTAAAGACTAGATTAAGCCCTGATTTCACTGTGTGAAAATCCAACTCTAAGCTCTAGACCCAACTCGGCACCAGCCAGGACCCTCCTACGCATACACTGCAAGTGCTGGTCTCAGTGGGACTGGAGCAGGGAAGAATATGGAAACGTCCTATAGGGAGAGCAGGTCTAGAATGGCACAGGTCTCGAGAAATCAGATGAAAAAGATGAGGCCTCTCCCCAACCCCCTCGTCCCCAGAGATGGTCAAGGGCAGAAAACTCAATTAAGAAACACTTGCTTTGCCTTGCTGCAGGGATGACAGTGCTTCCCAGGACCCATTCTCCCCTTCTTTTTTGACCTGGAGCCCCATTATATCATGCTGGCAATGGGGCCAGTTCCACAACTCCATTTTCCATCCTAGCAGCTAAGCATGGCTGCATGACTGAGTTCTGGTGAACGGGCCATACAAGTGGATGGTGTCTTGAAGGGAGATGACTCACCCAGAAGATTCACCTGTTTTCTCCCCTCACTCCTTTCTCCTGCCTGGAAAACAGGTGTGATGACTTGTCCTCCAGTTTGGATCATGAAACAACTGAGAGAATGGCAGCCCCTTTCAAGGATGACAGCACAGAATAGAAGAAGCCTGGATCCCTGATGACAGTGGTGCCACCATGATAACCCCAGTCAACCTCTCTGGATGTTTCTCTGAGAGACACAAACCCATAAGTATTTAAGCCACTATTTTCTTAGTTGTAATAGAAAAGTTCAGAGCACAGACTTTGCAGCTGAACACCCTGGGTTCTACCTCAGCACCTTCACTCACTAACACCAAGACCTTGGATCGGTTACTTGGCCTCTCTATATCTGTTTCCCCATCTACAAAATGAGAATAATAATGGTCTCTCTGTTAGTGTTGTTATGGGCTTGGCATAGTAGACACGTTTATATATGTAAGCTATGATGACGAAATGATGATGATGACAATGACAGTTATCCTTGTTGGGTTTTCAGTTAGAGCAGTTCACCTAACCTGGCATATTTCCTTACAATGACCGAGCTGGAGTGGGCTTTCTCTTGAACAGAGGTGGAGGCATTATGTCTCAATCCCTTTCAGCAGCTTCCCTGCAAAGCCATGAGGTCAGAAGACCAAAGCCTACCTTCAAGAAGGAGAACCCTTGATTAACAATAAACGACCAGCTCAGCCACCAACTGGTTCCGTTTTGCTAAGTCAGCATGCAAATTTTGGACTATAGAGGGGCCCTTCAAGGATATGTGGGGAAAAGGAGAGAAGAGAACATCCAGAAACGGTAGGTCAAGGTTGAGGCCCCTGATGGAGCACGGATGCCTAGTGAGGAGGATTGGTGAAGCTGTCCCAGGTGGGGCCTGTTGTGACCAACTGCCTTCTACCTCCTCCAACACATTCAGTGAGTTCTGCATCACTTGGTGTGAAAGCCAGTCTCCCGATTCTCTGGGTCTGTGGGATATGACTGTGGGATATGATCAGGCCCGATGTCAAGAATTTCTGCATGGAAATCAGTGGGCTTTGTGGGTTTTTTTTAAAGTTCAGCCCAGAGCCAGGTGTACGAGGTCTGACAATTACGTTCACAAACTCATCCTGGAAAAAGTGCTACGTACCACCTTGTTGAATATCACTATGGTCACCATCGAAGTACTCCCCTTGGGAAGCTATGCACCAATGCCAGCACCTAGTCCACCCATCACAGCACTTTTTGGAACTTTTTTTTCTGGAATGGCCATCAGATTTGTCACCATATTACACTTGATGTACTGAATGTCATAAAAATATCTTCCTTTCAATATTTTCTTTATCTTCAGGTAAAAAAAAAAAGTCTTTGGGGGCCAGATCAGGTGAATGGGAAGGGTGTTCCAATACATGGATTTGTTTACTGGTTACAGACTCCCTCACAGACAGTGCTGTGTGAGCTGGTGCATTGTCGGGATGCAAGAGCTCCTTTGGGACCATTTTTATACACACCTTTCTGAAGCCAAGATTTTTCTTTTTCTCTATCTTTCTGCTTATTTGGTCTGTTAGGCTTCTCACAGCCAGTCAATGATTTTGACACACAATTCAATGTTTTAGTCAGTTCTGCTCAAGACTGGTCATTCCTGACTTCTCTTCACTATTGATGTCTTCTTTCTTGGATGACATGTCCCTGATTTGACTTCCAATGTTGCCAAGCTTAACAAGGAATTAAATGTTTGTTTGTTGCTCTAATTCAAACTCAGGCATTCTCGTGATGGCACACAAAAACATGGAATAACAATAATGAACATCACTCAGCCAGACACTGCCCCATGTCAACATGAACACAGCTGTGAGACACTGATATGCCAAGTTTATGAAACCTTACTGAGTTGTTTGCACAATACTGCCAACGTAAGATGGCAAGTTCGTGAACTTAGTTGTCAGGTCTCTTATAGGAAAGAAATTGGCATTGTCCAAAGAGAGGCCTGGCCGTTTCCCTCAGCTCCAGGAGGTGATCTCTGTCACACTTGATAGAAGTGTCTTTGCTGATGACAAAGGCTGGCCCTTTGTTGATGACAAGCGCTGGCCACACCAGATCTTTGGGTAAGGCCAGTCACATCTGACAGTCTTAGGATAAAAATTCTGTACTCTGAACCTCTGGTGAGCCCCTGTGATTGGTGGTACTCCATACGTTTGGATGGAAGGAGGATAGCCCAGCCTCAGAACAATGGAAATTTCACATTTAGAATCCCCAGGCTCTGCCCTGCATGTCTCTTCCTTTGGCTGATTCTATCCCTGTATTCAATGGGTATAATAGCTTTTGTTGAGCTTTGTGTGTATTTTTAGCAAATTATTGAAACTAAGGGTAGTTTGGAGAACCCCCAAGCTTGAAATAGGGTGTCAGAAGTGGGAGCATGCTTGGAAATGGCTAACTCTGGGTACCAGGTGCACCTACAGTCTTCTTGAGAAACAGATGTGATACCAGGCATCCAATAACCGCATGGGTCACCACAGCTCCTATTTCTCTATGAAGCTGCCTCTGATCAAGGCTCTTCTCCCAAGTTACTGCCTGAGGGTCAGAAGGACACTGCTCTCTGTGCTTGGTCCAGGCAGGGAATCCCAAATCAGACCCCCTTGTGCATTGTTTAGTTGGTCAAAGACACAGGGAAACCATGGGCAGTGGGCTGTGTCAGAGTGAGAGACAACATGCATTCTCAGCCCTGATTTTTCTGAAGCATCCTATGTGTCCATAACTTCTTTATGAAAGCAGCATAACTCTTACTTGCTTATAGATAAGAACACAGAAGCTCAACACAATTAAATGCTTCATCAGTATCTAGAGGTAGCAGCAGGCTCTGCTTTCTGGAGCTCTAACCCTGAGGATGCTGGCATGGCCATAGCCCAGGACTGTTGGGTTATAGCACTGGGGTATCACCTGCCATGTGGTGGGGCTGACAGTGAAGATTCCAGCCTTCATAGAAAGCCTATGTCTCCTCTTGTCCTCTTGGCCTTCTCTACATCTCCTCTTGGTCTTCTCCTCCAGGCTTCATGAAAGGCCTACATCTCCTCTTGGTATTCTTGGTTTTCTTATTGGCTATGTCTCCTCTTGGCTCACCAGAGTTTCAGAATGCAGAATTTTTATGGGGCTTTATTAGGTTAGGCGTGCTTGACTGATTGATCATATACATGATGAACTCAGCCTCCAAGACAACTGATACTGTGTAATCCAAAGCTCCTGTGTTTGGTGTTTTGGGTACAGCTAGCTCTTACCCTAAGACTGTCAGATGTGGTTGGCCTTACCCAAAGATCTGGTGATCTCTTTTCTCCTGGTTCCAAGTTGCTGAATGGTGAGAGAGCAGATTAGGGACACCATCCACCTCTAAGGGGATTCCCTCCTTTCAGAAGGCTTAGAGGATGGGCCTCCTATCCTATCCATATTCCTCACTCTGGAAGAAATGGCAGAACTCTCCTGGTGGTTATCCTTCCTGCTTCTCTCCAGGATTGGAAAGATCTTGGCCCAGATGTTCTGGGATACTGTTCCTAGTACTGAGACACCACAGCAGACACTCCACGTGGGAAGCTGGAGTCTTTTAGCCCAGTAGTCCCCAACATTTTTGGCATCAGGGATTGGTTTTGTGGAAGACAATTTTTCCATGGACTGGGGAGGAGCAGGGCATTGTCAGGCATTAGATTCTCATGAGGAGTATACAACCTAGATCCCTTGCGTATGCAGTTCACAACAGAGTTTGCACGCCTATGAGAATCTAATGCCGCCACTGATGTGACAGAAGTCAGAGCTCTGCTTGCTTGCTGCTCACCAGTCCATGGCCTGGGGCTTGGGGAACCCCTGTTTCAGACTATGGTTATGACATTGCCCTAGGGACAAGGAGTCAGGGACATCTCTTCTTCACCTGCCGAAGACTGCATGGTGAAGGCAGCCCCTCAGAACCAAGGTTCACTCAGGGCCTAGGGCTGAACGGCTGCAGCCTGATGCCCCCTGGGGGAAGACCTTCTAATGGAGAGTGTCAGAACTCAAAAGGCTTTCAAATCACACAGCTTGTCTCCCCCCACTTCAGGTCATATTATGCTGGTCTACCTTCCACTGAGAACCACTGGGGGAGGTCTTCAGAGCGTTCTGATCACCCAGGGCCTGGAGGCAGAGACGGGCTGGAGAACCCCTGGGGACTGTCAGTCAAGGTAACAGGCACAGAGTCTGTACTAAGAGTGGCCCCCAGCACCTTTCATGTCTAGGATTGGCCCCAGGCAGAGTATGCAGCATTCATTTAGAAATCTGCCCTTCTCTAGGCTATGGCGAACACCACTAGGATCACAAAAAAAACCTTGCAGCCAGGACTGGACCCCGTCTACCTCCACAGACCTGTCCTCACGCAGCTTGGAACATGCGCGTTGTCCCTTGGTGTCATTAAGTGAGCCAAGCGCCTTCTTCCCATGTGCTTTTCTGGGAGAAGAACAGGGATGAAGAAAACAGGGACTTTCCACCCTGCACTCTGCTGGCGACCAACCCAGCTGGTTTCCACTGTCATTCGCTATCCCCTGTCAAACAGCCCCGTGTGGCTTAATCAGCAACACCCTGAGGCATTTGGTAGGATGGCCACCCCATCCCTGCTACCAGGTGGCAGCAGGTGGCAGGTCACGGTTCTGATCCCTGGGTGGATGAGGTGAGGAGGTTAACCCTGCCCCCCCTTGCTTCCGGCTTCTGCTCGCCTCCCAGAAGGGGGCTCTGACCCTAAGAAGGACACATTGATGGAGACGCACATAGAGAGAGCAACTCTGAAGACAACACAGCCCAACAGGGAGGGGAGCCATGAACCTCTGACTCTGCTGTCAAGGTCACCCTGGGGCTCTGGAGCACAGAGTGAGGAGAGGCCTTTTCTCCTTGCCCCTCTCTCTGTTTGGGATGCAGGGATACTGAGTGGTTTCCATGCAGGTACCAACTGTGACCATTCTTTTAGTTTCTGAAATACAAAGGCCTAGGAAGCCACAGCTATATTCAAGAAGCTTTTTGCCAGGGATGGTAGCTCACACTTACGATCCTAGCATTTTGGGAAGCTGAGTTGGGAGGATTGCTTGAGGCCAGGAGTTTGAGACCAGTCTGGGCAACAACATCAGCAGTGACAACAAAATGACACTAGCCTGACATAGTGGTACATGCCTGTAGTCTTAGCTACTTGGGAGGTTGAGGTGGGAGGATCACCTGAGCCCAGGAGCTTGAGGCAGCAGGGAGCTAAGATCATGCCACTGCACTCCAGCCTGGGCAACAGAGTGAGTCCCTGCTGGAAAAATTGAGTGGTTGGGTGTGGGTGATGGGGCAAGTGTTAAACCTTCCCTCATTTATGTGCCACCCCACAGACTTGTCCTCAGGAAGCAGATGTCCCTGTGGTTGTCCTGGATTTTGTAGTGGTCCACCATTTAGTTTGGGACAGAGGAAGGTAGGAAACAGTTGTTTAGTACCAGGCCACCAACTCCGCATCAGCCTTGCTGAAGATCTTAGTACACTACTTGGAAGGCTGAGGCAGAAGGAGCACCTGAACCCAGCAGGTCGAGACCGTGGTAGCCGTGAATGTGCCACTGCACTCCAGCCAGGTGACAGAGTGAGACTCTGACTCAAAAAATATATAAATCTTAGTGCAACTTCCATGTCTTTTAATTAAGTCTTTGTGAAAAACCCTAAAGCCAGACTTTAAAAATGAGGACACTGGGTGCGGTGGCCCAAGCCTGTAATCCCAGTATTTTGGGAGGCCAAGATGAGAGCATTTCCTGAGTCCAGGGGTTTGAGACCAACCTGGACAACTTGGAGAGACCTCAACTTTTGCAATAAATCAAAAACTTAGCCGGACGTAGTGGTGTGGGCCTGTAGTTCCAGCTACTTGGAAGGCTGAGGTGGAAGGACAGCCTGATCCCCGCAGGTCAAGGCTGCGGTGGCCGTGAGCATGCCACTGCCCTCCAGCCTGGACAACAGAGTGAGACTCCAACTCAAAAAATAATAATAATAATAAGTGAGGACACTGAACATGGGAGGTTGAAAAAGGTGCCCAGGCCACGCAGCCAGTGGGGCAGAGCTGACCACGGGCCATGCTTGCCTTACTCTGTGGTCCGGGCTTTGCTCACAGACCAGCTCAGTTGGAAGTGCTCCCTTCATCCAGCCCATCAACACCAGGGAGCAACTTCTGTGGACCCAGCCCTGCTCCAGACACTAGGGGTGACAAAGATCTAGCCCCTGCCCACTAATGTGGTGGGAGGACGCTGGGTAAGACAATATGGCAAATGCAGCAAAGGAAGCCAGAGAGGGTGACACAGAGGCCAGGCGAGGACCCGAGGGCTGACACTGGGCTGAGGGCTGTGCAAGGGAAGAGTGTGCACGGTCTGGGTGTCACAGGCAGAGCAGGGCGAGGATGAGTCCACCTTATCCACAGATTCCATGGAGTGGGTATGAGCAGGCTGGGCCAGACCCCACAAGCCGTCAAGGCCATGGGGAGGGACCCAGATGGTCTTTTTTGGGTGCATCAGAAGATGGTTGGATGGTTGTGAGCAGGAGAGCTGCAGGATCTCATGGACACTGTCAACAGCTCCTTTGAGTCCCGGGGAGGCAGGGGAGGGGGACGAGGAGACTGGATGACAGGGATCAAGAGTGGGACGAATGGGACGGGGCCCTGCTCAGAGGAGGTGTGATGGTGGCTCAGACCAGGCTGGGGCAGAGGACAGGCAAGGGAGTTGAGGTCTATTTCACAAATACAGTGTGTAAGGCCTGAAATTAAAATTCAGGACTTGGTGCTGCCTTGGTGCTCAGTGAAACCAGGTGAGAACAGGACGGTGTAACTGTAAGTTTCGCCCCCCCCCCCACTCTGCTCCTGAGGATAAAGGCCCCCGGCCAAAGCCTTCCCCTTATCACAGGACCAGACACAGTTCTGCTGATCCCAGTAACAGCTTCTATTTCCTGCCAGTCCCTGCAATGCTGCTGACAAGCCAGTCGCATCCTCTTGTGGAAACAGGGCCCCTGTCTTCTTGATAGCACAAAGCCTCTGCCTCTCACAGGCTCTGGGGTCCGCTGTGGTCTCCCCATGGTCCGGTGGGTCAGGAAGTGCCCCTCTCCCCAGGTGGTGAGGACACGTGGTGAATTGCGTCTGTCCAGTGTTGAGTATCAGGTGTTCTGCAATCCCTGTGTCCCCAGGGTGGGAATCGCAGGTGAAGACGCAGTCAATAAGGCAATCAGATTTGCAGCCAGCAGGGGAGGTGGGATGACAGTCTTCCAGGCCCTGAGCATCTCTGACTCAGGAGTCTGGGATGGTGGTGTGGGTTGAATTGCGTCCCGCAAAAAGATCCGTTCAGGTTCCAACCCCATGTACTTGTGAATGTGACTTTATTTGGAAGTAAGGCCTTTGCACATGTAAACAAGTTACAATGAGGTCATACCGGATTAGGGTGGCACTAATCTAATGACTGGTGGCCTTACAGAAAAAGAGGTACTTGGCTGGATGTGGTGGTTCATGCCTGTGATCCCAGCCCTTTGGGAGGCCGAGAAGTTCAAGATCAGCCTGGGCAACATAGTGAAACCTCATCTCTACTAAAAATAAAAAATACAAAAGTCAGCCAGGTGTGGTGGCATACACCTTTAGTCCCAGCTACTCAGTAGGCTGAGGTGGAAGGATCACCTGAGCCCAAGCGGTCAAGGCTGCCATGAGCCGTGAATGTTATGATCATGCCACTATACTTCAGCCTGGGCAAGAGTGAGCCCCCCACTCAAAAAAAGAAAAAAGGAATGTTTGGGCACAGTCACATAGAGAGACAGTGATCATGTAGTGACAGAGACTGGAGTGATGCTGCCGCCCGTCAAGGAGCACCAAGGACTGCCACAACCACCAAGGCTGGAGGAGCCAGAATTCTCCCCCAGAGTCTTCAGAGGGAACATGGCCCTGCTGATGCCGTGATGTTGAACTTTCGGCCTCCAGAGCCGTGAGAGAATCCATTTCTGTTTTCTCAAGCCTTCCAAGCTGTTGGTGGTTTGCGAAGGCAGTTTGAGGAAACGAATGAAGCTGGGGCCGAGGAACGTGCATGTCTGAGTTTTCCGGGTGGTGCTGATGTAACTGGTCTGGGACTGTCTGTCAAGAGCCACTGGTGTCATCACGTGGTTCTTCTAGGGGCGGGGCATGGAACCAGAGTGTTGCCGCAACGTCGTGATTAGGACAGAGTCCGGGATTAGGACAAGTGTGTGGAGTTAGAGACACACAACCTGGGGCTCAGCACCAGCAAAGTTGTGGGAGGAGGAGCAGGCGGGCGGGCATGGCTCACCTCCCATCCCACAGAGGACACGGTGGGCTTACATCGAGGGAGGAGAAGTCCGTGTGCACTTGGGAGGCCCATTCAGTGGGGCCTCCGTGATGCTTCCCACGTGCCCCTCCAGATGATTGCTCCAGACTGCAAGCAGGTCAGAACCCTGGACAGGGGCAAGGGGCTGCAGGTACTTCGGGCTGCCTCCAGGGCAGGCCCCCTTCGCAGGACACAGACTGACCATCTTGTGCCTAGCTTGGAAGGCAGTCTCCCCGAGAATGCCTTTGTCCAGAGAGTGAGGACGTTTTGCCGCCTTTTTCCCTTCAGTTCATGGACTTTTTCCCCCACGGTCTGGGTCCTGAACTGAGAGAGAGGCCACCTGGTCCAGCTTCTCACCTAGGCCGTGGGCACTAATACGGCTTCTTTCCTAAGAGCTAATGAAAAGGTGATGTCATTTCCTTGCAGCTAACTGACCTCTTGATTTTCTGTTTTTTGAAATAGGGTCTTGCTCTGTTGCCCAGACTGAAGTGCGGTGTGTGATCACAGCTCACTGCAGTCTCAAATTCCTGGGCTCAAGCGATCCTCCCACCTCAGCCTCCTGAGTAGCTGGACTACAGGTGTGCGCCACCATACCCGGTTAACTTTTTAATTTTTTTAGAGACAAGGTCTTGCTATGTTGCTCAGGTTGGTCTAGCACTCCTGACCTCAAGTGATCCTCATATCTTGGCCTTCCAAAGTGCTGGGATTAAACAGCCAGGCGTGGTAGCACATGCCTGTAATTCCGGCTACGTGGGAGGCTGAGGCGGAGGGATCCCTGGAGCCCAGCAGGTCGAGGCTGCAGTGGCCGGGAGCGGCCACTGTACTCCAGTCTGGGCAACAGAGTGAGACTCCAATTCAAAAAAATTTTTAAAAAGTGCTGGGATTATAGAAGCATGTCATGTTCTTGTTTGTTAAATAATGCTTTCGAGATATTAAGGTGGACTTGAGTTGAACTACTATATTTTAATTGTTAGCCAGGAGAACATAGCAACCTTTTGTTATTTTTGAAGAACAAGTAAGCGTGTCGGAGGTCTAAGGCAGGAAGTGCAGGCCACTTGGGGTGGTTGGCAGGGGTGGCCACCTTGCCTAGGGCCTTCATGCCTTCTCCATGCCTGCCTAGGAATGGACCTGGCCACCTTGTTGCAGGGGCAGTGACCCTTCGGGATTGTAAGTCACAGGCTGGCAGCTGACAATCTGCTTCAGCAATGTACAGGCTGGAGGCTTCCCAGGCATCTTTCCTGTCCCTGGCTGGAAATGAGCCTGGTCATCATAAAAGAAAATGGCAAGTGTGACATGCTGGAGGCCAATGACCACATGAAGGGCTTTGGTGAGAGAGAGGCCCTGGAGCTGCATGCAAAATCTTTGGCAAACCTTCCCAGCTACTTTCCCCCAGTGCAGACAGACACTGCCCCCTCAGCAGCTGACCAGCTGAGTGGCCCCCGCCAGGAATGTACCAGCCTCAGGCCCATCCCAGCACTTACCTGCTCTTTTATGGAAGGCCTCCTAGTAGGTCACCTGCCCCCAAGTAGTTCCAGTAAGGAAGAGGACGGAGACAAGACCACTTTTCTTCTCATCCGTCAACCTCACTTCCCTTTTCATGTTCACAGACATTTTCAAAGGGGTCCCTCTGGTGTGTCGACTTCCTGTTTCTTAATATCTCCACCCAATTTCCACACACATATACCATTTGCTTTTTCACAGATGAGTACAAATACCCTCCAATAATGATCCTGTCCCAGAACCAAGTTTTATGCAAAATTTTATCCCCTACTTATATCCCTTAGTCATCATGTAGGATTGTGATTTTTTAATGAATCAGACTTCAGATTTCCTAAATTCAAAACAGAATTTTACAAATAAATAAGGCCTACTTGTTCTCATCTCCATCAAAAATGAGCTAAGCGAAGGATTGTGTATGAATTAAATGTTTTTGAGCTTTAAAAGGTGCCTATAAATCAGCTAGATAAAATATACAAGAAAATAATTCTCCATTTGGGGTAGGAAAGGCCTTCTAAGATAAACACAAATAAAATAAAATAAAATAGACACAGTGGCTCTTGCCTGTAATTCTTGTAATGCAAAAGCTGAGTCAAGAGTTCAAGACCAGCTTGGACAACATAGTGAGACTCTGTGCCTAAAAAAAGTTTTTTTAAATACAAAATGCAAATACCAAAAAGAAGTTTGACAAGTTTGACTAAATCATAACTTCATAATTTAAATTTTTTATACAAAGTACTTTAAGTGATAAAACAAGAGAAAATGCACACAATATGTGTGAAAAAATACGATCCCACATACATATTTAACTCCTACAGATCAGCAAAAATAACACCAGAAAATGAAATAAAAAACAAATGAGAAAATGATATAAATAGAAATATTAAAAAACAAGAAATTAAAATGGTTGTAAAACACATGAAAAGATAGTTCAGCCTCACCGATACTTGGGAAATGAAAATTAAAACAATGAGAGGCAATTTCTAAACCATTAGCTGGGACAATGGGGACGTCTGGTACTTAGCGAGTTGTGCAGCCCACTGGAAATGGCTTCTCCCGCCCCCTGCTGGTGGCTGGGCACACGGCAGCACCTTGGAAAAGGGCAATATGGCAGTGATTACTTTAAAATGAACTTCAACTTGGAAAATTCCATTTCTACATTCCTAATTTTAAAAATATCCATTTGTGGGGGGGGGAGGGACTGGCAGTTGAGGGAAACTGCCAGGGGAGGGAGGGGCACACCTCATCAACAAGGGTACCTGCATAAAGAACATTTGTATACCTAACTCTGAATTGTATGCCACATCTTTAAAATAAAATTTAAAAAAAATTATATATATATGTGTGTGTGTGTGTCCATTTGTTTAAACAAGTAGGTAGGTCCAAGGATCTTTATTACTAGTAAATGTTTTTTTAAAAAAGTTCATCAATGAGGAAACAGTTCAATGAACATTACACTTCTACTGAGGAATACTACACAGCAATCAAAAAGAACAAAGAGCACCTAATATGGTCTTCCCAAAACATAGTGACTGATTGAAACTGTATGTACGGAGACGGGGCAAGATGGCGACGGCATAGGTGAACTGGTGAGATTCTCTGAACGTGAGTTCCCAAAAAGGCTATCACTTCGCTA
>NW_007010849.1:0-3639 GCF_000164805.1 Carlito syrichta | reverse complement strand
CTGCATTGTCTCCAGCCCGGGCACCCGGCATCAAGCCGCCGGTCACACAGGGAGGCTCTGGGCATCCGCCCCTCAGAGACGCTGGTTCCATTTCTGGCTGAAGTCCTCTGTTGGGTCCCAGCGCCACTCTCGCTGTCTAGAGCCTGCCCTTTGGAACTTTGGAGCTCTGGAACTCCGGGTCCACCCTGGCTGAGGCACTCAGCGTGAGACCCCAAATCAGAGGACCCAGACAAGCGGAGAAAAACAGATCTGCTTAAACTGCCTTGCCATTCTCCAGGCAGAGACTTCCATTGCCCTGCCCACCTAGCAACAAACTTTACCTCATTTCCTAAGGCCAGGTATTGCAGCGTGCGGGGAAGTTTTGGGTCCCTGTTCCCTCCAGCTCTCTCCCCTGGCCCGGCACCCGCAGCGGTGCACAGGGAGGCTCTGAGCGCCCGCCCCTCAGAGACACCAGTTCCATTACTGGCTTGTGGAGAGCGCGGCCTGAGCCAAGATGGCGCCTGGGACCTCTGCCAAGTCCCATGATTAGGCGCATGATATACCGCCGGGCCCTCCTTCACTGCGCACCGCGCAAGTGCAACGCTGCAGAGCCAATAAACTGCTGACACGCTGGTACGGGACTTGTGGGTGGAGACCAAGGGATATAAGTACGGGACAACGGGGAAGAAGGAAGAAGAAGCTGGAAGAAGCTAGAAGAAGAAGCTGGCATGGTGTAAAGGCTGAATAAACCGCTTTGAGAAGAACACGTTGTTGTTGCCTCCTTCCTGCTGGTCAGGGGTGAGCGACAAGTGGTGGCCCATATGGGGACCTCAGCTGTTCAGAACTCATCGCGGACAGGGTGACTAGTCACAGGGTAAGTTCCCAGGTAAGTGGGACAAGCAAGGCTCTCGGTTGAGACAATAAGGTTCCCGGTTAACAGGGACAAGCTTACTTAGGACAATAAGGTTCCTGGTTAACAGGGACAAGCTTACTTAGGACTATGGGTAACACCACATCGGCGCAGACGCTTCAACAGGCTCTCAAAAGCCTGCTGAAAGTAGAAGGGGCTGAAGCAATGAACACTATGAGAGAAGAGTGTTCTAAGCGGTCACAGGCAGGAGACACAGAGGCGGAAGGGCTTTCGGAGGGGGAACTAGAGGAGCTCGTTGAAAAAATGAGTGCGATGGAAGTGCCTATACAGCCCTCGCCGAGACCGCCTCCTCCACCCAGAGGTGTGGCTTATTGATTCAGATTACACCGGGGAGGTCAAGGTAATGGTTTCATCCCCCCGAGGCATTTCGGCTATCTCACCAGGAGACAAGATAGCTCAATTACTCCTTCTGAGCAGCTTACATGAGAAATTTTCTGCGGAGAACAAAGAGCGGGGAGACAAGGGGTTTGGGTCTACGGGCGCCCCCCAGATTTTTTGCTCATTAGATCTCAGCACCAGACCGGTGCTCAGAGTCACAGTTAATGGTAAGCCCATAGTTGGTTTATTAGATACAGGTGCCGGTCGTAGCATCATTAGCACCACAGACTGGCTGCCGGGGTGGCCCACACAGCAGTCAGACCAAACCTTAACAGGCCTGGGGTACGCCCAGATGCCGCAGATTAGTTCTCGCTTGTTGCCATGGAAAGATGAAGAGGGCCACCATGGGGATTTCCAGCCCTATGTGCTGAAGGTCCCAATTTCTCTATGGGGCCGAGATATATTACGGCTTATGGGTTACAAACTAACAAATGAAGGATGTTATAGCCCTCAAGCGAGAGGCATCATGCATGGCATGGGATATGTCCCCGGGAAAGGATTAGGTCGCTCCCTGCAAGGTAGAACTTCTCCAGTAGCTACCCCTAGAAAACAAGATCGTAGGGGGCTGGGTTTTTCGTAGGGGCCACTGAGAGGGCACTACCCATTACGTGGAGGACTGAGGATCCTGTGTGGGTTTCTCAGTGGCCACTCCCCTCAGTAAAATTAACCGCTGCTCACGAGCTGGTGAAGGAACAATTGGCCTTGGGTCATATTCGCCCCTCTACTTCCCCTTGGAATACTCCTATCTTTGTAATCAAGAAAAGGTCTGGTAAGTGGAGACTCCTGCATGACTTGCGAGCGGTTAACGCGCAAATTGTCCCGATGGGGCCAGTCCAACATGGGCTCCCATTACCGTCCACTTTACCACGACATTGGCCCTTAATAGTTTTGGATATAAAGGATTGTTTTTTCTCCATACCTCTGCATCCTAGTGATACTCCTAGGTTTGCCTTTACTGTGCCTTCTATGAATCATGAGAAACCAGACAGTAGGTACGAGTGGACGGTGCTGCCTCAGGGCATGGCCAATAGCCCTACAATGTGTCAGCTATATGTTGATAATGCTCTAAAAGAGACTAGGTCTGCCTTTCCTGAAGTAAAAATATATCATTATATGGATGATATCCTAATCACTGCTTGACATGAGAGTACCCTTGATGCGGCTCTTGAGAGTGTGATGTCTAACCTGAGTCAGTGGTCCTTGGTGGTTGCCCCCGAAAAGATTCGAAAGGATTTAATAGTTAATTATTTGGGAAGCAAGATAACCTTGGAATCAGTACATCCCCAAAAGCTTCAAATTCGGATGGACAACTTGAAAACCCTTAAAGAATGTTTAATTAAACAAAAGGGGGGAATTGCCCCCGCCGGCTCCACCCCCAGGGAACGATTATCCATTGCTCTTTTTACATTAAATTTTTTAAATGAAGACAAATTGGGCCGGGTTGCGGCGGATCGTCATGCTAGCCCTAATTGTGCCAAAAGAGGGCTCGTTATGTGGAAGGATCTCCTTACCGGTCAGTGGCAGGGCCCTGATCCAGTACTAACATGGGCCAGAGGATCTGTTTGTGTCTTTCCCCAGAACCACCAACAGCCGCTGTGGGTGCCGGAGAGGCTAACCAGGATAGTCCAGGATGACGAGCCTGCTGATCCTGTGCTTATGGCCAGCGCTGATCCTGCGTGCGACGGGACAGCAGAATGATGTACGCTGGGGGATCCTTTCGGCCTTTCCCAGGCCAATGCCGGTAATTGGTCAGAGAACTTTGATAAGCTGCTTGGAGAACTACGTACACCCATCGTAATCATCAATTCCACCCGAGTAGATACTAAGCTGGTTAAAGGACTCATGGGATGGGTCACCACAATTGCATCTCATGTAAAGGAATGGGCAGGACTTGCGGGTCTTGGGATCTGTCTTGTACTTCTATGCCTCCCTTTTGTTCGGTGCATGTGTAATGCTCGGCAACAGCACAAGAAGGAACAGGCCCTCGTGGTGTAGGCTCTCGCGGCCATGGAGGCTGGTCGATCTCCCCAAGTGTGGATTGGACTGCTAGGGAAGTAGCCAAAGACGGGTAAGATCCCCTGGGAACGTTACCAACCTAAGACAGGGGACAGGCCAGCGCTGCTTGTATTCCCAATGACGGGTAAGGAACGTTTCCGCAAGGGACAACCTAAGACAGGCATTCTCTCGTTCATAAAACAAAAAAGGGGGAGATGTGGAGAGCGCGGCCTGAGCCAAGATGGCGCCCGGGACCTCTGCCAAGTCCCATGATTAGGCGCGTGATATACCGCCGGGCCCTCCTTCACTGCGCACCGCGCAAGTGCAACGCTGCAGAGCCTATGAACTGCTGACAG
>NW_007010848.1:0-817 GCF_000164805.1 Carlito syrichta | reverse complement strand
AAAGACTCTCACAGAGATCTCACCTACAATTGTCAAATACAAAACTCATATCAGGAACAAGAATATAAATCAGCGTCTGGCATTTATGCTGAGTGGGAGGACTGATAGTCACTTAAATATGTAATCTGATCCTGTTAATTTTTCAGTAGACTGATGCATCCCCCAGAGGATGCAGATTTTCTTTACATAATACAGCTACTGTCAACAATTGTTTTTTTTCCCCACAGAGGGTACATTTCTGTTCCAGAAGGCTATTAGTTCCTCTGTGTAAGAAACATTCCATGATGCATGAGATGGAGATACTTGAACAGGCCAGGATTATAAAATTTAGCTATATTATTAACTATATTCTCTGTCTGGTTGTACTGCATAGGGCAAACCCACTATACTTTTGATACTGAGAAGCATCATTTGGAAAAAATTGGCATGCCTTCAAACCCATTTCAAATGTATAGAAAAATACCACGTTTATCTCCAAGAAGTAGAAACAGTTAATAAAATGGAAGCTTATGCTCCTTTTCTAAGCAAATGGTGACTTATGTTTCCTTCCCATCATTGCAAAGAGAAGAAAGAAGGTTTTATTGCTGAAGACTTTAAGCATGGAAGAAAAGCCTACCTGAAGATGCACTCAGACTGTGGTAACAGCACCTTGGCTTGTTTGGCACAAGCCAGTGAATTTCATCAGCACTGCTCAAAGAAATATAGCCCCGAATAGGAGTGGGGTGGACAGGGAAGACCTATGCAACCTGGCTGACTTAAGAGGCCTTCAAGACTCATGGCCTCCATCCTATCTGATGAGGGGGAAAAAGGACCAGCT
>NW_007010847.1:0-730 GCF_000164805.1 Carlito syrichta | reverse complement strand
AGACACCAAGGATGCATGCTATAGGATTGCTGAGTAAGTGTTCTGTGGGGAGGCCAAGTGGGTGTGCTACTGGGTCTATGAGAAGGCCTGATGCAGGGATGACAAGAGGGCATGCCATGGGGACAATGAAGAAGTAGACCACAAGAATTCTGAGTAGGAGCACTACAAAGAGGGCAAGGAGACACATTATAGAGAGACTGAGAAGGCATGTCACAGGGAGGCTGAAAGGAGGCACTGAGGAAATCGTGAGGAGGCATTCTGCGAGGAGGTTAAGGGGGTACACAACAGGCAGGGTGAGATGGCATGCCACGGGAGTCTAGAAATCGTGCCACTGGGAGGCAGCGAAGTTGTGCCACAG
This sequence comes from Carlito syrichta, assembly GCF_000164805.1. NCBI lineage: Eukaryota > Metazoa > Chordata > Mammalia > Primates > Tarsiidae > Carlito > Carlito syrichta. The sequence goes on along the minus strand of NW_007010847.1, from coordinate 372 downwards.
GAGGCTGGGAAATTGTGCAAGTAGACACTGAGATGTGCCACAGGGGGTTGCCAGGGGAAGGCCAGAGAGTCATGCAGCAGTGATGCATTGTGGTGTGGCCAAAAAGGCATGCGGTGGGAGGGGGTGATGAGGTCCACTGTGGGGAGGCCAAGGAAGCGCAACATGGAAACACCAAAGGGGTACACATTGGTGCACGGGGGGATCCCAAAGAAGCATGCCATGGGGAGCCTGAAGAGGTATACTGTGGGGAAATTTAGGAGGCACACTTTGGAAACACCAAGGAGCCCCACTGTGAGATTGCCAAGTAGGCACTCCATGGGAATGCCAAGAAGGCACAAAGTGGGGCCACCAAGGAAGCATGTCACATGGATG
>NW_007010846.1:0-481 GCF_000164805.1 Carlito syrichta | reverse complement strand
AATTTTTACATTAAAGAGGTTAGCAATGTCAGGGAAACAAACGTGTCAAATTGTCATTTATGACATCAGTCCCAGAACTTTGACATTATAACGGGAGCCACATTGAGTACTGAGCAATCCTTAGGCTCCAAGGCCTGGGTACAGTGCTCTGCCAAATGTGGTATACATGGTGGATTTCATTCCCAATAACTGAAGAAAACCATGTGTTCACACCTATCCAAAAACTTCTCCAGGGATAAGTGACCATTCAAGAATTCACTAAACAAGGTAATTTTTTTTTAATGCTGTATTTATTGAGTGGACAGGGAAACATGCTCACTGGGAGGAGATCTGAGGAGGTTGCCCACGAGGCAGTCTTTTATTATTATGTACACTGAATCCTGTTGGAGCTTGGTTATAGCAAAACCTCATGCAATTTTAGCATTTCTTTAGTTTAGAACCTTTTAGATGTTTTTCATATCGTGACACAACCTTTGAGCAG
>NW_007010845.1:0-947 GCF_000164805.1 Carlito syrichta | reverse complement strand
TCCATGACACCTTGGTGACTGACTGTCAGTCTGGTATGGCTCCAGGTCCCCTCTTTCCTGGGCACTGCTCTCAAGAGCAGCCTTCACTGGATCAGACTTAGCTCCTAGACCTCACACATTCTTCTGTGTAATGGTGTCAAAGAGCTCCATGGAGCTCATGCTGGCACAAGAGCAAAGGATACGACATATTCAAGTCCAAGTGTCTCTATTATTATTCTATGCTATTCTGTCATAGAACTTCAGTCGACGTTAGAACTCCTATGTAGGATAATTAATCAGGACACAGGCTCGAATCACTTGACAGTGGGGCCTTCGACCCATTGTGGTTGAGGAAATAGGGAGGAGCAGCAAGAAAGGAAAATGGGAAAGCTTGATAGGATTGACCTTCTTTTAAATTATGGGAAGTAAGGTGGAAGATATATTTGAAAGCTTTAGAACACTTCACTGAGAATAAAAGACTTCTTTACTTATTTTCAGTAAAGAAATTTTGATTTTCCCTCTGATTTCCATCCAGTGGTGTCGTTAGTCTTTACTTAATTCTGTGTCTTGCGATGATAGGATTACCTAAGCCATTTTCATAATTGTAACCTCTTTAGGTAATCAGCGGGCACCGACTTTCCCTTGAAGAGTGAAGACTCATCATTCACTCAATCTTTGACTCAGCAAATAGTTTTGTGTAAAATAAAACAGAGGATCCAAAGCAGAAGGATGGTCAGTGCACTGCCCGTCAGCCTGCAACTGATGGGGACCCCAACTCAAAAAACAAAACGAAACAAAACAAAGCAGAAAACAAGATAAAGAAAAGAGAGAGGGAGAAAAAAAGAGCCAAGGGCCTTGATGGCTTCACAGCTGAATTTTTCCAAGCAGTTGAAAAGCAAATATAAGTTTAATTTAAACTCTTCACAAAAATCGAAGAGGCAGAAATAATTCCCAACTGACTATATGGA
>NW_007010844.1:0-696 GCF_000164805.1 Carlito syrichta | reverse complement strand
AAATATCAACTAAATGGAGGGATCAGATGAAAGGGATTAAAGGTATTACTTGTACTATTTTTGCAACTTTTCTGTAAGTTAGAAATCATTGCAAAATAAAAATAATCTTTTTGAAAAAAGCTAAGAGGTTGTCTGCTTCACTTCCAAAGTTTAATGTGATGTGTTCCTAATCCCCTGGCCTTGTTTAAAGTCACTGCTCTTTATTGATTCCTGTCCGTGTAGACTTGTCACATCCTGAGACAAAACAGAGTGGCTTAAAATGAACCTGCTGGCATGTCAGTCTGAGGAAAGTGTGTGTGTGTGTGTGTGTGTGTGTGTGTGTGTGTGTGTGTGTGTGTGTGTGTTTGGTTTTGAATCAGATTCTCACACTGTTGCCCAGGCTAGAGTGCAGTGTCACGCTCACTGACACCACAGACTCGACATGCTGGGCTCAGATGATCCTTCCGCCTCAGCCTCCCGAGTAACTGGGATTATTGGCATGCACTACCATGCCTGGCTAATTTTTTTATTTATCGTAGAGACGAAGTCTCACCAAGTTGCCCAGGCTGATCTTGAACCCCTGGGCTCAAGCAATCCTCTCACCTCCGCCTCCCAAAGTACTGAGATTACAGGCGTTAGGCACCATGTTCGACCTTGTGTGTGTGTTTAAGCAGGAATGAGGACAAAGAACAGAATTGTGCCTGTACTGGTAGCATG
>NW_007010843.1:0-320 GCF_000164805.1 Carlito syrichta | reverse complement strand
CAAACTGGGGTGGGAAGATAACTTGAGGCCAGCAGTTTGAGACCAGCCTGGGAAGCATAGCGAGACCTCTAAACAAACAAAATTTAAAAATTAGGCAGATGTGGTAGTGTACGCCTGTAGTCCTAGCTACTCCAGAGATGGAGGTGGGAGGATCACCTGAGCCCAGGAGATTGAGGCTACAGTGAGCTGTGATTGTGCCCCTGCACTCCAGCATGTGTGACACAGAGAGAGAGAGAGAGAGAGAGAGAGAGAGAGAGAGAGAGAGAGAGAGAGAGACTCTGATTTTAAAAAAAAGTTTCTTAATCACAAGGCTGAGAAAT
>NW_007010842.1:0-667 GCF_000164805.1 Carlito syrichta | reverse complement strand
CCAATTTATATTTTTCAAAGTGTATTTCCATAAATCATTAGTATTTTCTCTACGTGAGACATAATGCTGTAGTCTGCAACAAAGTCTCAGATTAATCTCATACCTTTAATCACCAAGCATTTAAAATCAGGCACACACAAAAAAGACAATTTGGGGCCCAATATTTACATAAATAACATGGAGACTTACAAAGAAGTAATTATTTGGGCTCCTCATTTGTATAAAAATTTAGATAATTGGAAATTCTGGAAAATTATCTTTGAACCTACCTAAAGCTATGTTTAAATCCTGAGAGAAATACTGCTCAAAGGCTGTTAAATAATACTAAAAGCATCCGAAACTTTTAAATCTAAAGAAGGCGCTAAAATATTATTTGAATGGGCCATAACCAAGCTACAACAGGACACTTTGACCATAATAATAACAGATTACCTCGTGGGCAAACCCCTCACGTCCCCTCCCACTGTGGGAGCTATTCTCTCATCTCAATAAATCCTGCTTATAAAGAGAAGTCTGCCTTATTCAGTGGATTCTTGAATGACCGCTTATCCCTGAAAAAGTTTTTGGATAGGTGTGAACACCTTGTTTCCCTCACTTCTTGGGAATGAAACCACCATGTCTACCGCATTTGGCAGAGCAGTGTACCAAGTCCTTGATACCTAAGGAT
>NW_007010840.1:0-437 GCF_000164805.1 Carlito syrichta | reverse complement strand
AAAGGGACTGGCAGTAGTGGGAAACTTCCAGGGAAGAGAGGGACACACTTTATCAGTAAAGGTACCTGATCTCAAACCAGATGTAGTGGGGACCAAAGTGAGACCCATACTTTACCTGTACAATGACCATTTGTATACCTAACCCTGAATTGTACACATCTTTAAAATAAAAAACTTAAAACTTAAAAATAAATAAATAAATAAATTAATTAATTAAATAACTTGTTATTTCTATAAGATTTTTTAAAAAATCTCATGGTATCCACAATGCAAAATTTTACAATAGATTCACCTAAAACAAAAAGCAATGATCTAAAATATACTACCAGAAAAAATAATGACAAAAGAAGGGAAGGGAAAAAAAAAACCACAATGACAAAGAAGGAAGGAAAGAAGGGAGGGAAGGAGGGAAGGAGGGAGGAAGGGAGGAAAGGAGT
>NW_007010839.1:0-3529 GCF_000164805.1 Carlito syrichta | reverse complement strand
CTTGCAGCACCGATGACCATGAGCCACTAGGATGAGCTCGGGGGCTATGTGACCCTCTACCTCCCACCTTGTTTTATACCATAGGCCAAACGGTATTCTATATGGTCGAGCATGAAGACAATGGTGAGCGAGGCATACACAGTGCACACAGCTAACTTTAGAATTTATTGTTCCTCCTTTTTACTTCCCACTGTGCGGTTTGGCCTTTTCAACTTTTAGCCTTTTCAACCCACATTATAATTAAACTTCGAAGTGCGTCAAGAAGATTTTTTACTAGTCACAGGTTTTTTAATGAGTTAGAGATTTTAGGAAGTTAAATATATATATGATATTTAGAGTTTGTTTAGTTAAGAGGTTTTAAGTTTAAGTTTTAGTATATTGACTATAAGATATATAGAATAGAATGCAGGGTAAGAATTCGATTTATAGAATAAGATATATTTTCAGAAATATTAATAGATTTTATTTTAGAATAGTTATAGGGAGTTTAGGTTTTGCGAATAAGAATTTTTTTGTGTATACAGGAATGTGGTTATACCGCTCCAGAAAGATAACTTGATGGACTTCGCACTGTGTTAAATGTTGTGCATAGGCTGCTTAAAACCCTGGAGCTTTGAGGCCCTTTAGTAAGAACTGGCTTTAGGTTAGAATTGTTTGTAAGAAGCATTAGTGAGTTTAAATTATAGGATTAACATATGTTAACTTTGGAATTATAATTGTATTAGTTTAGTTATGAGTAAAGTTTAAAGTTAAGTTTGTACAGATTATGTTTAAAAGTTAATATTGTACAATGAATTTTGGGTGTGGGTTATTGATTATTGGAATGCTAAATTAAAGATACTGTAATTTATGGTACAATCAATTAAGAACATGTTTAACTGCTTTTGAGGAACATTAACCAAGCATGAGAAACAGAAAAACAATTCTAGGTTTATTCTTCCTCATGCTTGAGAAAACATCTGGTGGGTGAGCAGACGCTCCTCGTGCACCTGGTTTTGTTCATGTGAATTGTGTACGAATAACTTTGCAGAATTTGGGGATTAAAAGCCCTCTGTAAACCCTCAATAAATGGCATCTGCTCAAATCTGAACAGTTGTCCAAGTCTCTCTCTCTGTCTCTTTCCCTCCCATTCAAACACCGACTCTGTCTTCACCTTCGGGAATCCCTGGACTCCGGTGGAGCTGGACTCCAGCATAATCTAATTCTCAAAGATGTTTAACTGTATACTAAAACCTGTTAACAACACAATGGAAGAGACAAGCTTTTTTTCAGCCACGTATAATGGGGGTCTCTCCCTGACCAAACATCAATCAGCTCCTCTGAACTCTCTTCTCAAGTAAGTCCTGACTTTTGGGCTTCTGTGTATACCTCTGTATTGTCCAATTTTAGTAAGATCTTGCTAAGTCAGATAACAAGCCCAGATATCTGATACCCTTGGATGTCTGGTTCAGTTCCTCATCTTCCACCATCTCCCAGATAATGTCTGCTCCCCTACCTTCAGCAAGAATCCTGCTAGGCTGGATGTGGTGGCTTACATCTGTATTCCCAGCATTTTAGTAGGTCAAGGTTGAAAGAATACTTTAGGTTAAGAGCTTGAGAACAGCCTGGGCAATATAGCAAGATCTCATCTTTACAATATATTTTTTTAAAAAATAGCCAGGTATAGTGGTGCATGTCTGTAATCCCAGATACTCTGGAAGCTGAGGCAGAAAGATCACCTGAGTCCAGAAGATCAAGGCTGTGGTAAGTCATGTTCATGCCACTGTCCTCTAGCATGGATGTCAGAGTGAGACCCTGACTAAAAAGAATACTTTTAAATCAATTTAGCCAGAATAGCCCTTACCCTTGAAGTTTCCATTTAGTGATTTCCCATCCACTGACCTCCATCCTACTCCTGGGCTATAAATTCACACTTGACCTTGTTGTATTTGAAGTGGAGCCCAATCTTTCTTCCTCCCTGCAAAATCCCAGTGCAGTAGTCCCTACACCTATGGCTATGACCCTGAATAATATCTGCCCTACCATCTTGAACAAGGGTCACTGAATAATTTATTTTCCTTAATGTTGACACTGAAATCTTTCTCAAGTAAAACCAAGGAATATTCTCTAAATTATACCCATTATCTTCCTAAACATAAGAGGGATTTGTTATATAAGTAGTCTTCATTTCTTTCCTAGACAAATAAATCACCTTTAATATTTCTTAAAAGACTGGTTTCCTACATTTCCCCCCAGTTTTTTCTAATTTTTCTTAAAATTTGAAAGCACAGAACCATAAAGCTCATTTTACCAGGCATTTTCTTTGAGCAGACACTGGCTAGGTGTCTTACCAGGAAGAGCCCAGGTTTCTCTTCAGGTTGTTATCATAACACAGTTTTGAGCTGTCGTGAATTGAACCAGATGGAGGAGGTAGTGGTGGAAATAAGCAGGAGTGAAGGTCATCTCAAAGCACCTTGTGCATTTTTCTCAAACCACGGAATTTAGATAACAGACCTTATTGAAAATGTGCACCCGTGCACGCTGCTTCTTCAGAATGTGAGCAATTTCTCTTCTCTGTACCCACACTGGTTCAACAGGATGGCTTCTTGGCCCAGTTGCTGTAAGGAGAATTGCCATGGTTAATGAAAGCAGCACCAGAATTTGCTCCCTTTGCTTTCTTTACTCCCCCATGCATGGCTCATTTCCATCCTAACTGCATCTCCAAGTAAATCAAGCACAGGTTAAGGAAAGTGTGAAGATATAATGGGGAACATTGAACAATATATTTTTATTGTCGATTACTTTCGGTAAACATCTAAAAGCAATTTGTTTTATTTGAGATGCTGTTGCTACTGCCTCAAAACTTGTTTTTTATTTGGGAAGTCATTCCAAGTAATTACAATGGGAACTCAGCCTAAAATCGCCAGTTAATTTAATTTTGCGTGCTAGAAAGTTGCATGATAATTTTGCATGTTTCATTTTCAGGGAGAATGCATATGTTGCACACAATGGAGAGGGGAGAAATGGAGATTGGAGTTTAAGATGTAATCTTTATGTGAATTTTGTTATTGTTTAATAAAATGTGACTGTTAATGGGAAAGAGGGCATGGAAAGTACGCTTTTGCTACACATGCTGATAATCTCAATGTAAGATGGATGGAAACTGATGCATAACTTTCATTATAATGATTGATTAAAATGTCCTGTTGTGCCAACACACATTAGATTCCTAGCTTCTTTTTTTTTTTTAACATTTCACTAGTATTCGCTGGAAAAGGTGATTCCCTGGCTATTGCCTGTTGGGAGCCAACATATGGATCGATATGGCCAAGGCCTATGAAGGCCTATTCAGAAGCTCGCCTCGGAGACAAGGATATAACATCAAGTGTGTACATATGAATGGTAACCAGTGTATTTAAGATAGCTAAGATTTTCAATATTGGACTTATTCTATTTTATGAAAAACATACAGCAGAATTACTTTAAAATCACTTTTCTTTCTAAACTGTTTTTTCCTCTTAAGATTTTTAGCTGTCATTTCCTGGTATAT
>NW_007010838.1:0-2947 GCF_000164805.1 Carlito syrichta | reverse complement strand
CCCAGGGATCTTTGGTTCCACGCACGGACAGATAGTACGGCCCCCTGTGGCTGCTGTACCACTGCATGCATGGGAGTCTTGGGTCCCAGCTCCCTCCCTAGCTACATCGTCTCCTGCCTGGCACCTAGCACCAAGATGCCAGTCACTCAGGGAGGCTCCAGGCACCCACCCCTCAGAGACATTGGTTTCATTTCTGGCTGAAGTATCCTGTGGGGGGTACAGGGCCACTCTCATCACTCACAGCTGGCCCTTTGCATCTTTGGAGCTCTGGGCACACCCTGGCTGAGGCACTCAGCATGTGACACCAAGCTGGAGGACCCAGACAAGTGGAGAGAAATGGATCTGCAAAAACTGCCTCGGCCATTCTCCAGGCAGAGACTTCCATTGCCCCACCCACCTATCAACAAACCCTACCTCAGTTCCTAAGGTAACATCATGAAACAGGAGACAAAGCCCCATCCCTATGCTGAATCAGACAAAAGCAACACCCAGGCAGCCAACTGAAAAAAAACAAAACAAACCCAAACTGTGAGTAAATCTAGCTGCCTGCAACAAAAAACAAAAGGGAGAGGTCAGAGATCAGAGCTGAAGTGACTTTAGTCTGATCACTTATGTTGACTTATGATTTTATAATTTTGACTGTTTGTTTGGGTCATGTTTGTTGTTTGCCTTCTGACTTACACTGTTTCTTGATTTTATTGGTCTGTCTATGTGTAGCTATCAGTATTCTTTAAAGAATCTTTCTTATGTGTCTTTTTTCACTTCTTTCTAGCCTTGTGTCTCTTTCTCACCTGATAGTTGGTATGTATGTATCTGTTTCTCCTCTCACTCTTCTCTCTTTCTAACTTCCTATAGACCCCCCTTCCTCCATTATTTTCCTCTTTTATACCCTTCTTCTTAATCTAGAGAACAAGACTACATACTGCTGAAGGAACAGATTGTAAGGCAGAGGAAAATAGGTTCCAGTGTGCTCATATACCTGTTTGTGGATGCTAGAATCAGTATATACATTCTGAACCACAGCTTCCCTCTCAATTAAACCTCAAAATTGCAAAAAGTACAGGTTGCAGCCTACACTCCAACCTCAAAAGTGAACAAAGCCAGAAGACCCTCATAAGGAAGAACAGGATATTGCAGAAGAGAAACAAAAGTAACCCCACCTTCCCTCAAAAACAGAATTAAAGAAGGGGAGGGAAAGGGGAGAGAGAGAAAAATCTACACAAATGAAGAAAAACCAAAAGAAGAGTATGGTTCTCTCCCAGACCTCTGGGAGGGCAGACACTGAGAAAACTGACATCGGAATGCAAGCAATGAGGAGCCTCTAGAATGAAGGGTCTCAAACTACAAACCAAGATATCAAGACATTAATGGAGAGACAAGGAGAATCGAGGAGAAACAAGGAGAAATTAGGAAGGAGCTGATATCTGAGATAACAGTAATAAAGAATACTGTGAATAAAATAAATAACAAACTGATAAGCATGGAAAACAGAATGACCCAAGCAGAAGAAAGAATCTCAGAACTTGAGGACCAAAATATAGAACTAACCCAAATTCTTAAATACACAGGAAATAAGCTCAGAAAGACAGAACAAAACCTTCAAGAGATGAGCGATTACTTCAAGAGACCAAACCTAAGAGTAATTGGCATTTCTGAGGTAGAAATAGAGACAGAGACCACACTGGAACAAACTTTCCATGAGATCATTCAAGAAAACTTCCCTTATCTAATCAGTGATGCAAAAATTCAAGCACAAAAGATTCAGAGAACCCCTGCAAGACAACAAATGAGAAGACCAACTCTTAGACACATAATAATTCACCTAAATAAAGTAGGCATAAAAGAAAAAATCCTAAAGGCAGCGAGAGAAAAAGGCCAGATCACCTACCATGGAAGACCAATCAGAATAACAGCAGATTTATCTACAGAAACCTTGCAGGTTAGGAGAGCTTGGAGCCCTATCTTCAAAGTCCTAAAAGATAAACAATGTCAACCAAAAAAAAAACTTACCCGGCCAAGCTAAGCTTCATCAGCGAGGGAGAATTAAAATCTTTCCCAGATATCCAATCCCTAAAAACATATGCTGCCACCAAACCACCTCTATATGAAACACTTAAGAAAGTACTAAACACAGAAGAAAAGGGAAAAAAAGACAACGTTCTTCATAAGAGTACAGGGAAAAGAATAAAATATACATGAACCAGCCACAAAACCAAAAGAAAGATGAAAAAAACCAAGTGGAAGAACAACAACTCTATAAGAACTCTATGATAGGGATGAACTCTCACATTTCAATAATTAGCCTGAATGTGAATGGACTAAACACACCACTGAAAAGACGTAGAATGGAAAAATGAATAAAATATCACCAGGCAACAATATACTGCCTTCAAGAGACCCATCTCACTAGAAAGGACATACACAGACTCAAAGTAAAAGAATGAGAAACAAATTTTCAGGAGAATGGAACAGAAAAGAAAGGAGAAGTTGTGATCCTAATTTCAGACAAAATACCATTTAAGCTATCGAAAATTTAAAAAGATACAGAGGGCCACTACATAATGATAAAAGGTTCACTCCATCAACAAGAAATATCTATCCTAAACATGTATGCACCCAACATAGGTGCGCCAACTTGCATAAAGCAACTTCTAGGAAAACTAAAGAAAGATATTGACTCTAACACCATCATAACTGGGGACTTTAATACCCCACTCACAACCCTAGACAGATCAGCAGGACAAAAAATGAGCAAGGAAATCTGGAACTTCAATGTGACTCTGGGTCAAATGGACTTAATTGATACCTACAGAACACTCCATCCAAAGACCACAGAATACATATTCCACTCATCACTGCATGGTATGTATTCTAAGATCGACCACATAATTGGCCATAAATCAAGCATAAGCAAATTTAAAAGGACTGAAATTCTACCATGCCCCTT
>NW_007010837.1:0-697 GCF_000164805.1 Carlito syrichta | reverse complement strand
CACCCCTTCCCTCCGTGTGCAATCCTTTGCATCTTTCACATGGCACTTGATTGCACAGCCCCACCCTGGCCAGACTAACCTAACATTTGGAGGCACTGCTGAGATATAATATATATATTTTAATCTAACAATACTCTCCAGCTTTCTTTGTGAAGAGGTGAGCGAGCCAACAGAGTGGCAGGGTAGGTGTTCACCTGACCCAAGACAAAATAATAGGATTTTATTTTTAAGTCATAAGTAATACATTCATCAACTTACTTGATTTAGCTGTCTTATAATGTGTACACTATAGATAAACGGTTTATTATTTGTCAATTAAAAAATAAATAATAAGCCGGGCTCGGTGGCTCAGCCTGTAATCCCACGCCTTTGAGAAGCTGAGGTGAGTGGATTGCCTGAGCCCGCAGGTTCGAGACCCGCCTAGGCAGCGAGACCTCATCTCTACAATAAATCAAAAAATCAGCGGGGCGTGGTAGCGTGCACCTGTAATTCCGGCTACTTGGAAGGCTGAGGAGGAAGGATCACCGGAGCTGGTCGAGGCTGCGGTGGCCAGGAGCAGCCATTGCACTCCAGTCCGGGCGACAGAGTGAGACTCTAAATAAATAAATAAATAAATAAATAAATAAATAAATAAATAAATAAATAATTAAAACTTTTTTTCAGTTAGACAGGAGGAATAAGTTCAAGAGATCCATGT
>NW_007010836.1:0-820 GCF_000164805.1 Carlito syrichta | reverse complement strand
CGAGGTCACTCAGTATTATACACTCTAGTTCCATCCAGTTTGCTGAGAAAATCATGATTTTGTTTTTTTATGGCTGCATAGTATTCCATCATGTATATGTACCACACTTTTTTTATCCAGTACTCTTTTGATGGACAGCATGGTTGATTCCAGGTTCTTGCTATTGTGAACAATGCTGCAATAAACATATGTGTGCACGTATCTTTTTGATCTGAGTTCTTCAGGGCATATTCCCAGTAGGGGGATTGTGGAGTCATATGGGAGGTCAATATTTAGAGCTTTTAGGAATCGCCACACTGTTTTCCACAGAGGTTGCACTAGTTTGCACTCCCACCAACAGTGTAGAAGCATTCCCTTTTCACCACACCCTCTCTAGCAACTGTTATTTTTTGAGTTATTGATAATTGTCATTCTGACTGGAGTTAGGTGGTATCTCAATGTGGCTTTGATGTGCATCTCCTTGATGATTAGTGAGGTTGAACATTTCTTCATGTGTCTGTTGGCTGCTTAGATGTCTTCCGTTGAGAAGTGTCTGTTCATATCTTTTGCCCACTTTATAATGGGGTTGTTTCTTTTCGGCACACTTGAGTTCCTTGTAGATCCAAGATGTTAAGCCTTTGTTGGACCTGGAGTTGGCAAATATTTTTTCCCAGTCTGTGGGCTGTCTCCCTCCTCTCTTCATGGTTTCTTTGGCTTTGCAGAAGCTTATCAGTTTAATGAGGTCCCACTTGTCTATCTTACCTTTTATGGCCTGTGGGTTTCGAGTTTTGTTCAGTATTGGATGCCAGTTCAAATTTCCCTAAGGGTATGTCCTGCATTT
>NW_007010835.1:0-1604 GCF_000164805.1 Carlito syrichta | reverse complement strand
TTCCCATCCTCTTACTTTGAGTCTATGGGTGTCCTTTCTAGTGAGGTGAGTCTCTTGAAGGCAATAGATTGTTGCCTGATGATATTTTATTCATTTTGCCATTCTATGTCTTTTCAGTGGTGCATTTAGTCCATTCACATTTAGGCTAATAATTGAAATGCAAGAGTTGATTCCTGTCATAAGGTTCTTATAGAGTTGTTCCTGTTTGTTTGTTGTCTTTCTTTGGGTTTTGGAGTTGGTTCATGTGTGTTTTTAATCTTTTGCCTATAGTCTTGTGAAGAATGTTGTTGTTCTTTCTTCTTTTTCTTCTGTGTTCAGTACTTTCTTAAGTGTTTTCTGTAGAGGTGGTCTGGTGGCAGCGTAGGTTCTTAGGGATTGGATATCTGGAAAAGATTTCAATTCTCCCTCACTAATGAAGCTTAGTTTGACTGGGTAGGTTATTCTTGGTTGCAATTGTTTCTCTTTTAGAACTTTGAAGATAGGGCTCCAGGCTCTCCTAGCCTGAAGGTTTTCTGTGGATAAATCTGCTGCTATTCTAATTGGTTTTCCCTTGTAGGTAGTCTGCCCTTTTTCTCTTGCTGCCTTTAGGATTTTTTCTTTTATAGCTACTTTGTTTAGGCGAATTATTATGTGTCTGGGAGTTGGTCTTCTCATTTGTTGTCTTGCAGGGACTCTGAATCTCTCGTGTTTGAATTTTTTCATCCTTGATGAGGTGAGGAAAGTTTTCTTGAATGATTTCATGAAATGTTTGTTCCAGGATGGCTTCTGTTTCCCTCTCTGCCTCAGGAAGCCAAATTACTCTTAGGTTTGTTCTCTTGAAGTGATCATTCATCTCTTGCAGGTTTGTTCTGTCTTTTTGAGCTTCTTTTCTATGCTTTTGACAGTTTGGGTTAGTTCTGTGTTTTGGTCTCAAGCTCTGAGATTCTTTCTTCGGCTTGGCTGATTCTGCTTTCCAGGCTTATTAGTCTGTTGTTCATTTCCATCACAGTATTCTTTACTGCTGTCATTTCTGACAACAACTCCTTCCTATTTTCCTCTTGTCTCTCCTCAATTTTTTTAATTCTCTCCATTAATGTCTTGATGTCTGGGTTTGTTGCATGTCGCCAGTCATTCTGGGGACTCTTCATTGTCTGTGTTCCAGAATCTGTTTTCTCATTGTCTGATCTCCCAGGGGTCTGTGTAAGACCTATATTCTTCTTTTGGTTTTTCTTCATTTGTGCGGTTTTCCCCCCTCCTTACTTTTTCCTTCCCTCCACGTCACCGTCTTCTTTAATTCTGTTATTCAGGGGTAAAGGGATTGGTTTTACTTCTGTTTGTTCAATCTCCTATTCTTTATGTACGTCCTCTTACTTTGTTCAATTCTGAAGTTGCACTGTAGGTTGGAGGTGGTCCTTTTTGCAGTTTTGAGATGTACTTAAGGGGAGAGCTGTGATTCAAAATCTGTCTGCAGGTCCTGGTATTCGCTGACAGGCGTGTGGATAATGTGGAACCCACTTCCCACTGCCCTGGAATCTTTCCAGGGCAGTGGGGCTGTAGGTTTACTCCCTGAAATAAAATGTGGTTAGCAGAGGGGAAAGAATGGAGCAGATAGTGGGTTGAAAGGG
>NW_007010834.1:0-798 GCF_000164805.1 Carlito syrichta | reverse complement strand
AAATAAAGTAGGCACAAAAGAAAAAATCCTTAAAGGCAGCAAGAGAAAAAGGCCAGATCACCCACCATGGAAGACCAATCAGAATAGCAGCAGATTTATCTGCAGAAACCCTGCAGGCTAGGAGAGCTTGGAGCCCTATCTTCAAAGTCCTAAAGGATAAACAATTTCAACCAAGAATAACCTACCCAGCCAAGCTAAGCTTCATCAGTGAGGGAGAATTAAAATCTTTCCCAGATATCCAATCCCTAAGAACTTATGCAGCCACAAAACCATCTCTACATGAAACACTTAAGAAAGTACTAAACACAGAAGAAAAGGAAAAAAGAACAACGTTCTTCACAAGAGTACAGGGAAAAGAATAAAATATACACGAACCAACCCCAAAAGCAAAAGAAAGACAAAAAAAAAAAAAAGAAAAAACCAAGTGGAAGAACAATAACTCAATAAGAACTCCATGATAGGGATGAACTCTCACATTTCAATAATTAGTCTGAATGTGAATGGACTAAACGCACCACTGAAAAGACATAGAATGACAAAATGGATAAAATATCACCAGGCAACAATATACTGCCTTCAAGAGACCCATCTCACTAGAAAGGACATACACAGACTCAAAGTAAGAGGATGGGAAACAAATTTTCAGGCGAATGGAACACAAAAGAAAGGAGGAGTCGCGATCCTAATTTCAGACAAAATACCATTTAAGCTATCAAAAATTAAAAAAGATACAGAGGGCCACTACATAATGATAAAAGGTTCACTCCATCAACAAGAAATATCTATCCTAAACATATA
>NW_007010833.1:0-3270 GCF_000164805.1 Carlito syrichta | reverse complement strand
CTGAGGTATTAGTCTACCAACATAATGTTTGCCCCAGTAGTAGCCTTCCTCTGTAAAAGTTTTGCCTCTGTGAGGGTTGACTCTCCTTTATAAAGTGTGACTGATACTCCTATGTTATGGGTGCAACAGTGTATAGTCCTCCTTTGTTATAGGTGTCCCAGTGACTTGTCTTAATCGGTGATGAGTGCCCCCATAACTAGCCTATCTCTGTGATGGGTGTACCAGGACCGATCCTCTTCTTTGATGGGTGACTCCCCCTGCTCTATGATGGATGCCCGAGTGACTGGCATTCTTCTGTGATGGGTGCCCCAGTCACTTGCTATCTTCTGTGATGGCTGTCCTATGACTGGCCCTTCTCTGTGATTGGGGTCTCAGTGACTATACCTTCTCTCTGGTGCTTACTTTGCTGGCCCTCTTTTGTGATCAGAGCTCCAGTGACTTGATCTCTGTCATTGGTGCCTCAGGAATTGTCCTCATCTGTGACAGTTACCACAGTGATTGGTCTCATCTCCAATGGGTACCCCAATGACTGGCCTTCTCTGTGGTGAATGCACTATTGACTAGCTTTTTTAGCTTACAGTTGTTGCAGTGACTTGTTATCCTTTGTGATGGCTGCTACAGTGTCTGGCCCTCCACTGTGATGGGTACCCCAGTGATTGATCCTACTCCACAATGAGTGCCCCAGTTACTGGCTCTCTTCTATAATGGGTGTCTCAGTGACTAGCCTTCTGGGACACATCAGTCCCAGTGACTGATCCTCATATATGATACGTGCCTAAAAGACTACCTGTTTTTAATGATGTTTGCCCCAGTGATTGGGTATAATAGATGGATTTCCCACTGACTGACAATACAATCTGATCATTGACCCAGTGATTTGCCCTCTTTCTAATGGATTCCTAAGTGATGGACCTTCCTGTTTGATGAGTGCCTATGTGACTGGCCCTCCGAGGTGATAGGCACCTCACTGACAGGATCTCCTGTGTGAAGGTTGCTGCAGTGATTAGCCTTCCTTGGAGATGGATATCCCAGTGACTTGCTCACCTCTTTGTGTGTTGCACCAGTGTCTGGTTCTCATCCTTAATAGGTGTCCAAGTGGCTGACCCTTAACTCTGATGAATTCCTCAGACTGTTCTCCACTGCAATGAGTACCGGAGTGACAGTCCCTCTTCATCCTCTTTGCCCCATGAAAGGATCTCCTCCATAATGAGTTCTACAGTGACAAGCCATCCCCCAATAATGGTGTCCCAGTGACTAGACATTCTCTGTGACTGGAGAACCAGTGACTGGTCACCTGAATAATAAATGCCCCAGTGACTAGCTTTCTTATGTGAGGTTGTCCCAGTGAAAGTCTCTTCACAATAATGGTGCTCACGTGACAGGCCTTCTTTTGTTATGGTTGCGACCATGACTAACCCTCCTCTGTGAGGAGTGTTTCTGTGACAAGCACTTCATTGTGAGGTGTGGCCCTGTGACATGATTGTTTCTGGGTGGCGCAGTTTATGGTCCTCCTCTTTGATGGATGCTCCAATGACTGCTCTTCTTCTGTGATGGGTAAACCAGTGACTGACCCTCCTTTGTGATGAGTGTCTCAGTGACTGGTTGTCTTTTGTAATACTTGTTGTGGTGACTGGCCCTCGACTGTGATGGATGTTTCCAGTCGCTCCACCTCTTCTTTGATTTATTCCTCAGTGAATGATCCTCCTCTGGGAGGGGAGCTGTAGTGACTGGCCCTCCTTCTTGATTTATGAACCAGGTACTGGCCCTCATCTGGGATAAGTGGCACAGTAACAGGCACTCAAATGTGATGGAGGGCCCCGTGATTGCCTCTCCTCTGTGATCACCACCCTTTTCTTTGATAGGTGCTACTGTAACTGTCTCTGCTTTAATAGATATTTCACTGGGCATCCTCCATAATGTGTGCCCCATTGAATGAACTTTTTTATGGTGGGTGTCTCAGTGACTGCACCTGCTCCTTAATGTGTGCCTATTGAGTGGGCCTCCCCTGAGATTGGTGTCCCATTGATTGACCTTCATATATGATGGTTGCCCCAGTGACTAGCTTCCTCGGTGATGGCTGTCACATTGGCTGGGTCTCCTCCATAATGGGTACCCCAGTAACTGCATCTCCTGAGTAGCGGAAGCCCCAATGACCAGCCATCCTCTCTGATGGGTCCTTCACTGATTAACCCTTTTCTGTAATTGGTATTCTAGTAACTGGGGCTTACCCACATGGGTTTCAGAAACAAGCCCTCCTCTGTAATGTTTTCCACCATATCTGACACTCTTCCATAGTAGTTAGCTCTATGTAACTGACCCTCTTCTGTAATGGATGTCTCAGTGACTGGGCCTTCCCCATACAGGTACTTCATAGAGTGGAACTCCTTTGTGAGCCCTGGCAGTCCTCCATATTAGGTGATCCAATTACTAGCCTACCTCTGTGATGGTGTTCCAGTAACTGGGCCTCCCCCATATTTATGTCCCTTTGATTAGCATTCCTCTGTAGTGGGTGTCCTAAATATTGGTTTTCCTTTCTGATAAATGCCCCAGTGACTTGGTTTCCTCTTTAATAGTTGCGTCAGTGAGTGGCCCTTTATTTTGAAGGGTATTCTGTGACTAGCTCGTCTCTGTAAAAAATGCCCTAATAACTGATCCTTTTCCTTTCTTTCTTTCTTTTTTTTTGAGTTGGAGTCTCACTCTGTAACCCAGACTGGAGTGCAGTGGCTGTCCCTGGTCACCGCAGCCTCCACCTGCTGGGCTCCGGCGATCATTCTGCCTCAGCCTTCCAAGTAACCGGAACTACAGGTATGCGCTACCATGCCTGACTAATTTTTGATTTATTGTAGAGATGGTCTCCCCATGTTGCCCAGGAGGGTGTCAAACCCGCGGGCTCAGGCAATTCACTCACCTCAGCCTCCCAAAGGTGTGGGATTACAGGCTGAGTCACCAAGACCGGCTGATCATTTTTTATTATGGGAATCTTAGTGACTGACTTTCCTCTGTGATAGATGTGCCAGTGACTGAGCCTCATTTGAGATTGATGTCTTAGTGATTGGTCTACTTCTTTGATGGTTTCCACAGTGACTACTCCTCTTCAGTAATAGGCGTCATAGTAAATGGGCCTCATCAAAAACGAGTTCTTGAGTGGCTGCTCCTCCTCTGTAATATGTACTCAGTATTTAGGTCTCATCCAAAATGGGTGTCCCATGATTGACCCTCCTTTTTGATGGGTCTCCAGTGAATGGAACTCCTCCATAGAAGATAATCCAT
>NW_007010832.1:0-8237 GCF_000164805.1 Carlito syrichta | reverse complement strand
GACTCCCATCATAGGAGTGGGCTTTCACTACAGCACCCATCACAGAAGATGGCCAGTCACTGAAGCACCAATCTCATAGGAGGCACAGTCAATGGTGCACCCTTTGAGAAGGTCCAAGCACTGTGACACCCAGAATAGAGGAGGTATAGTCACTGAGTCACCCATCATGAATGCAAACCAGTCAATGGTAAGGAGATCTAGTCATTGGGTCACATATTATGGAGGAGGCCCAGTTACTGAGATGCCCATCAGAAAGAAGAACCAGTCACAGGGAACCCATTATGAAGGTGGCCCAGTAAGTGTGACACCCATCAAAGAGGAGAATTAATCATTGGGACCACCATCAATGAAATGGGCCAGTCACTGAGAATCAATATCAAGGGGCAATCACAGAAGAGAGCCTTTCACTGGGGTACCCATCACAGAAGAGTATGAGTTACTGGGGCACATATAGAGGAGGGTTACTCACTGCAACAGTCATTACAGAAGAAGGATACTCATTGGAGCACCCATCAGAGAGAAGAGCCAGCCACTGGGACAACCATCTCAGAAGAGAGTCAGTGACTAGGATACCCGTCACAGAGGCGAGACAGTCACTGAGACACCCAACACAAAATACAGCCAGGCATTCTTGCTCACATCTCAAAGACTTGTCACTGAGGCATCCATCACAGAGGAGAGCCAATCACTGGGGCACCCTTTAGGAAGGGCTCAGTCAATGAGGCTCCAATCAGAGGAGGGTCAGTACTGGCGCAACCCTCACAGAAGAGGAAAAATATGTATGATACCCACTATAGAGGAATATCAGTTACTGGGTCTTTTTTCTTAGAAGCCAGTCTCTGAGCACTCATTAGGGAGGAGACCCATTCACTGGGGGATCTATCACAGAAGTGAGCCAATCACTGGGACACCAACTTTATAGAAGAGCCAGTCACTGCTCTGTCCATCACAGAAGCATAGTCACGGTGACGCCAATTATTCATAACACTCTGTTACTGGAAAACCCATCACAGAGAGCACTAGTCAGTAAGGGACTCAATTTAGAGGAGGACTTGTCACTGAGGTACCTATTACAGAGGATACCCAGTCAATGGAGCATCTATTATGGAGGAGTCCCAGTCACTGTAACTCACATCAGAGAGGAGGGCCAGTACTGGGGCACTTATCAAAGAGGAGTGACACCCATCATGGAGGATTGCCAATCATTGAGGCAGAAATCACATTGGAGGCTTATTCATTGGGGCACATATTATGGAGGAGGGTCAATCACTGGAACATCCATCAGAGAGATGGTCCAGTCACAGGGGCACACATTATGTAGGAGACCCAGTAAATGGGACACTCATTACAGAGCAGGGCTAGTCAGTCAGGAAACATTATGGATAAGGGTCAATCACTGGGGTACCCTTAATGGAGGAAGTTCAGTCACTGGGCACTGATATGGAGGAGGCCCAGTCACTTGGTCATTGATCCTTGATAAGGCCAGTTATTGGGGGCACCCATCACAGAGGACAGCATGTACTGGGGCACCCATATTGTAGGAGGACTTGTCACCCATCACAGATGTGTGCTATATGGTGAGGCACCACCCTGAAGGAAAGATTGTCACTGGGACAACCATCAAAGATGAGGGCGTATCTTTGTGGCAACCATCACAAAAGAGGGTCCTTCACTAGGGAATCCATCACAGAGGAGATGCTGTCACTGTGGAACCCACCAAAGAGCATGACCAGTTTCTGTGGAACCCACTAGAGAGGAGGTTCCGTCACAAAGACATATTACAGAAGAATGCAAATCAATGGGGCACTCATCACAGAAGAGGACTTGTCACTGTGGCAATCATCACAGCAGAGGGCAAGTCGCTATGACACCAATGATGGAGAAGGCAGTACTTGGTAAACCACACAGGAGGTCCAGTCACAGGGACACCTATTACAAAGAAGGGCTAGTCACTCAGGCACACATTATGAAGAGGCTCAGCAAGTGGGTCATCCATCACAGAGGAAGACTAGTGATTGTGACGACCATTGTGGAGGAGTACCAGTCACTGGGGCACAAATCAGAGTGGGTCTGCTCATTGGGACACCCATAATGGAGAAGGTCTAGCCACTGGGGCACCCATTATGGGTTAAGGCCAGTCACTGTGCAATTGATCACAGAGGAGAAATTGTCACTGAGGCAAACATCACAGAAGAGGGCCAGTCACTGGGTTACTTGTCAAAGAAGAATGAGAGTCACTGGAGCACATATTATAGAGGAGGGCCAGTCAGTGGGCCCCCACAGAAAGAGGTTATTCACTGTGACAACAATAGCAGAAGGCAGTCAGTCACTGTGGCATTCATCACAAAGTGGAGACTGTCACTTTTGCATATATCATAGAAAAGGGTCTGTCATGAAGTCACCCATCAGAGAAAAGAACCAATCCCTGGTGCACCAATTATGGAGGAGACCCAGTCTTGTGACGACCATAAAAAAGTTGTAACTTTGGCGCCCGTCATATAGGAAGGTCAATCACTCATCATAGAGAAGAACCTAATGTGGGTGCACCCATTAGAGAGAAGGGCTATTACATGGGTAACCCATTCAAGAGGAGGGCCAGACATGGGTCACACATCACAGAGTAGGACCAGCCACAAAGACACCCATCAAAAAGGAGGACAAGTCATTGAGGTTCTCATCATAGAGGTGACATAGTCATGAATGCACCCTTCACAGAGGAAGATTGCTCACAGGTACAGTAAAAACCGAGAAGTTCTTGTCATGTGACACACTTAAAAGTGAAAGTCAAGTCACTGAGACACTCGTTATGAAGGAGAGTCAGTCATTGGAATAACCTTAACAAAGTAGGACTAGTAACTGAGACAACAATTATGGTGGAGACAGGTCACTGGGGCAATAATCACATAGAAAGCCCAGTCAATGGGGCACCCATAATAAGGTGGGCCACTCACTGGGCCACCCATTACAGAGGAGATCCAGTCACTGGGTCACAATCACAGAGTTCCTGTCACTGTACATCCATAACAGGTGGTCCAGCCACTGAAACACTCCTCAGAGAAGAGGGCCAGTCACTTGGGCACAAATTGAGGAGGAGGAGTTACATTCCCTTGTGCAACTATCACCTAGGAGAACCAGTGATTGGGACACATATCAAAGAAGAGAAACACCAAAGAGGAGGGCGTGTCACTAGGGCGTCCATTATAAATGAGGGCAAGTCTGCTGGGCTCGGTGGCTCAGCCTGTAATCCCGGCCTTTGGGAGGCTGAGATGAGTGGATTGCCTGAGCCCGCGGGTTCAAGACCCGCCTGGGCAGGGAGACCTCATCTCTACAATAAATCAATAAATCAGCCGGACGTGGTAGCGCATGCCTGTAATTCCGGCTACTCGGAAGGCTGAGGCGGAAGGATCACCGGAGCCCAGCAGGTCGAGGCTGTGGTGGCCAGGAGCGCCCACTGCACTCCAGTCTGGGCGACAGAGTGAGACTCCAACTTAAAAAATAAATAAAAATAAATGAGGGCTAGTCATGGGAGCACCCTTCATAGAAGGGACACAGTCACTGTGATTCCAAACATAAACTAGTGTCAATCTCAGCGGCACTCATCATAGAGAGGATCCAGTCATCAGGGAAAAAATAGAAGACAATCACTGGGGCACCCATCAAGGAATCAGGTTAGTTACTTGAGCACGCATCTCTTTGACACCCATACACTAAGGCAACTATAACAAAAGAAGGGCAATCAATGAGGCAACATCATCAAAAAGTTTCAGTCACCCATTAGAAGGCAGGGAAATTACTGGAGTACTGATAGCACATGTGAATCAGTCACTGGGGCACCCATCAAAGAGAAGGCCCAGTCAATGGGGCTAACATCACAGAGGATGTCTAGTCACTGGTTCACTAATCACAGAGGAAATCTAGTCACTGGGACACCTATTATAGTATAAGACCAGTATCACAGTCACCCAACACAGAGGGGACCAGTCACTGGGGAACCCATCCCAGATGCCTGTAACTTTGACCATGATTACAGAGGAAACAGAGGAGGGCCAGTCAACCACCAAACTCAGATCAGGATAAGTCACTAAGACACCCATCACAAAGGAGGGCCAGGCATTGGGATAGCAATCACAAAAGAGGGACAGTCACTGCATCACACATTGCAAGCAAGGCTATACATAGGGCACCCAAAACAGAGGATGGGCAGTCACTGGAGCATCCATAATAAAGAAAAGTCAGTCACTCTTCAATTATCAAAGAGGTGGGTCAGGCTTGGGAGCATCCCTCACAGAAGAGGGTTAGTCATTGTGGCACCCATTATAGAGGTGGCCCAGCCACTGGTTCATCTATCACAGAGGAAAGCCAGCCAAAGTGACACCCATCACTGAAAACAATCAGTCACTGAAGCACCCATTCACATTGCATAAGAGGGCTGTTGTCTGTGGACCCTATTTGGAAGAAGACCTGTCACTGGAGCACCAGTCATAAGGAAGGACCAATCAATAGAGCATCAATTATGGAGGAGGTTAACTTATATCATCAGAGGAGGAGGGCTATTCACTAGGATACCTATTATGTAGGAAGATCAGACACTGGCGCACTAGTTAATTAGGAGTCCAAGTAAGTGGGGCACCCGTAATGGAGAAGGGTTATTCACTTGAGTACCCGTTTTCTAAGAGACCTAGTCACTGGAACAACAATCACAGAGGAAAGCTTGTAACTTTGGCGCGCATCATAAAGGATAAACAGTAACTGAGACAACTATCACAAAGGAGGGAGAGTCCCTTAAGAACCCATCATAGAGCAGGCCTGGTCCCTGGAGCACTCATTATAAGTAGGGACAATCACTGGGACGTGGATCACAGAGGAGAATCAATCATTAGGGCATTCATCACAGAGGCGACCCAGTCACTGGAGCATCAATAACAGAGAAGGTTTAATCATAAGAGTACCCATCACTGCAGAGGAACAGTCACTGTGGCTGCCATCACAGCGGGGGAAGAATTAATGAGGTACCCATAAGAAAAGAGAACTGGTCAGTGGGGCACACAACACAGAAGAAGACAATCACTGAGAACATCCAGCAGAGAAGAGGGCCAGGCACTGGGACATGCATTATGGAGAAGAGGCAGTCACCAAGGTACACATTAAAGAGGAAGGTCAGCTACTGCATAACCAATCATAGATGATAGCCTGTCACTGAGGCACCCACCACAGAATAGAACAATTTAATATGACACTGATCACAGAGCAGGCATAATCAATAGGGCAAACAGCAGAGAGGGGTCCCAATCACTGGGGAAGCCATCACAGAGGTGGTCCAGTCACTGGGGCATTCATAACAGAGGAGGACCAGTCAATGAGGAACCTATAATGGAGGAGGTCTAATCATTGGGGCTCCCATTATGTTGGATACCAAGTCAATGGACAGTGATCACAGAGGAAAGATAAGCCCAGTGGCCCTCATCACAGAAGAGTATCAGTCATTGGGCATTTTTTCACAGACTAGGGTCAGTAACTGGGGCACCCAATTTGGAGAATGGCCATTCACTGTGGCACTAATCACAAAGAAGGTGCGATCAATAGAGAAACAATTATGGAGGAGGTCCAATCACTGAGACACCCCTCAAATAGTATGACCAATCACTGAGGCACACATTAAGGAGGTGGCCCAGAGACTGGAGCACCCATCACAGAGGAGGAATAGTTACAGTGACACACATTTTAGTGGAGTCCCATTTACTAGGACGCTCATAACAGAAGAGGGCTAGTCACTGAGTTATCCATCACAGGATGCTAATCATTGGAAGACCAGTCACACAGGAGACACAATCAGTGAGGCACCCACTATGAAGGAGGCCCAGTCACCATTACACCCATCACAGAAGGAGTAGGGGTACTCAAGGGGCATCCAATCACGCAGGAGGGCCAGTGACTAGGTCACACATTATGGAGGATGCTCAGTCACTGGGACATTCATCACAAAAAAGGGCCAGTAACTGGGTCATTAATTATAAGGAATTCCAGAATGTGGTACACCAATAACAGAGGAGGGCTAGTAAATGGGTCAATCATTATGGAGGAGGGCCACTCACTGGATCAACCTGACAGAGAAGAATCAGTAACTGGGGCACCCAAATGAAGGGGGTTCAATAACTGGGACACTCGTAATTGGGGAGGCCTAGTTACTAAAACATAAGTCAAAGAGGAGGGCTGGTAAATAGGTCACCCGTTATGGAGGAGGACTAGTTACTGGGGCACCAATTATAGAGACGTCCCATTCACTGAGGCATTAATCACAGAGGAAGATCGGTCACTGGAGCACCCATCACAGAAGATTAACAGTCATTGTGGCACCCAACTAAGAAGAGGGCCAGTCATTGGGGCACACATTATGGATGAGATCCGTCACTGGGGCAACAATTACCAAGGAGAGTCAGTCATGGAACACCCATCAGAGAAGGGAGCCAGTCAATGAGAGATACAGCACAGAGGAGAGCCAGTCATTGGAAGACACATCACAGAAGGCTAGTCAATAAAACATTCATGATAAAGGACAGTCATTGGGCCACCAATCACAGAGGAGGGCCAGTCACTGGGGCACCTGCTTTGGAGGATATCTAGTCCTTGGGACAACCATCGCAGATGTGGGCAAGTTTATGGGGTACTGGTTAAGGAGGAGGACCAGTCACTGGAAATTTCATCACAGTGAAGGGCTAGTCACTCAGGCAACCATTATAAAAAAGGGCCTGTCATTGGAGCACATTACAGGTAAAGACTGATCACTGAGGGACACATCACAGAAGACAGTCAGTCACTGGGGCCAACATCACAGAGGAGGATCAGTAACTGTTGCATTCAGTAAACGGGGCACTCATCAGAGAGGAGGACCAGTCTCTGAGGCACCCATCACAGAAAAGGGAAAGTTTTGAGGTACCAAAGAGGGACTGGGAAATCCAATGGAAGAGGGACATACATTGGGGGGCCAATTACTAGAGAATTCTAATCAATAGGGTACCATTCACACAGGAGGGTGAGTCAGTGAAGCACCCATTTTGTAAGACTGCTGGTCATTAGGACTCACACATGTAGGCCAGTTATGGGGGCACCCATTAAGGAGTAAGCCCAGTAACTGGAATTTTCACTGCAGAGTCACTGGGGCACACACTATGGAAAAGGGTCAGTCACTAGGGTATGCATCACAGAAGAGGATAAATTACTGGGTCATGGATCACAGAAGAGAGTCTCATTGGGAATCCCACCTATAAGAGAGTCAGTCACTGAGGAACCCATCACAGAGAAAGGCAGTCACCAGCACATCCGTCAAAGTTGAGAACCTGTAACTAGGACACCAATCGAAAAGGAAACAAGTTACTAGAACACTCAACAGAGAAGGGGACCAGTGGTTGGGACACTGATTACAGATGAGAACCAGTCACTGGGTAACTGATCACAGAGGAGGGCAAGTCAATGAAGGACATAAATCTGAGGAGAGACAGTCACTGAAGCACCCATCAAAAGGGAGAGCAGCCATTTTAGAGGAGACCAAGTCAGTTGGGCACTAATCACAGAGGATGGTCAGTCACTAGAGCAACTATCACAGAGGAGGCTAATAACTGAGGCACTCATCACAGAGGGGACTCAGCCATTGGAAAGCCCATCACATAGAAGTGTCTCACTGAGGCACCCATCCCAGAGGAGGGAATGTCATTGGGTACCCATCACAGGGAAGGGCTAGTCACTGGCGCACAAATCACAGGGGAGAACCGGGCACTGGGTCATCCCTCATAAATAAGGACCAGTCACTGGGGCAATCATCACAGAAGAAGACTAACTGTGGGAACACACTTTAAAGAGGAACACAAATCACTGACACTAATGAAAAGGTAGACCAGTTGCTAGAATACTAAACAGAGAAGGGGAGCATTGACTGGGGCACTGATTACAGACAAGAACATGTCACTGGATAACTGATCACAAAAGAGGGCAAGTCCATTATGGACCCAAGTCAGAGGAGAGACAGTCACTGAGGCACCCATTATAAAGGAGGGTGGCTATTAGGGGAGGGCCAGTCACTGGGGGGATATATCACAGAGGAGTTCCAGTCACTGGAACATCACAGAGGAGACCAA
This sequence comes from Carlito syrichta, assembly GCF_000164805.1. Taxonomy (NCBI): domain Eukaryota; kingdom Metazoa; phylum Chordata; class Mammalia; order Primates; family Tarsiidae; genus Carlito; species Carlito syrichta. The sequence goes on along the minus strand of NW_007010832.1, from coordinate 108 downwards.
GACTTGGAGGCTACCAACACAGAGGAGAAATAGTCTTTAGGGCATTCATTATGGATGTGGACCAGTTACTGGGGCAATCATCACAGAGGAGAGTCAGTAACTGGGTCA
>NW_007010831.1:0-1215 GCF_000164805.1 Carlito syrichta | reverse complement strand
TAGGATTAATCACAGACTAAAACACTAAAATAACATACTGATATATTAAACTCCATTAAAATCTAATTCAGTGGCAATAACTTTTAGAAAGCCAACAAAGGGCTTATGAAGAACAAAGTCAGAAATGACCACAAAAAGGTAAATCAGTGCACTGACTGAAAGTAAATCAGAATTAAAGACAAGAGTATGAATTAAAAGAGGACAGGCTAGAGTTTCAATCCCTACTATAAACTCATATATTCTTGTGAGGTTTACCTTTGAATCCATCCATACATATAATCAAGTAATACTGATGTGCCGCTCTTAACTGCTCAGAGGCTTTCAAGTGTTAGGTCACTCTATCCAAAGAGTTAGACAATGTAATGTTGCCAAAGGTTTTTCATTTTTGCTTTCAAAACTCTTACTCAAGTGGTTCATTGTGGATATTTATGAATCCATTCCTTTAAAACCTTCTACATGAAGTACATCCTTCTATATGGATGCACAAAGGAATAATGAAAATAGATTATGTCCAGCTCTCCTAGAACTTGAAAAGATAAAGAATGCATGGAATAACATTGAAAAAAACTCGGAGGCAACAGAGAATAAGGTATTTGCTTGAAAAGTGCCAAGAGAAGATAATGTGAACAGCCCTTGAAGGAAACTTGATCTTGGACTTCTAGCCTTCAGAATCGTGAGAGACAAATTTCCGCTGTTTAAGCCACCCAACCTGTGGTACTTTCTTACAACAGTCGTAGAAAAATACATATTCTGGATCTGCATAATTGACTGAAGCTGGTGTCTAGTACATAAAGTATAGATTTGATTTGTCCCAGAGGAAAAAGCATGCCAGGGACAATATGAGCCAAGGCTCCAGTTTGGAAGTCCCAGAGTCTTCTAAGCACAGACTCAAGATGGCCAGAGGTGCAGTCCATGTCATTCCTCCTTCTCCAAAGTTGCCATTTCCTTTGGCTTCAATCCCAATTTTATACAAAACGGAAAAACTTACATTTCAAAATGTTTTTCCCTGGACATTTTCCCCAAAACGCGGCACTTAAATGACTTTTGGATACAGATGAAAACAAAGATGAGATAACAAATGGGTGATATATCAAGATCTTTTGAAAAGTTTTTTCTCCCCCATTGATGAGGGGGGCGCCCCCCAAACCAGAATTTATTTATAAGAAATTGTGCATTTATTATGACATGTTTAAACTTCAGTCACCTTCAAAGTAC
>NW_007010830.1:0-795 GCF_000164805.1 Carlito syrichta | reverse complement strand
AACAATCAAAACTACTCTATCCTCACTGATTTTCCCACAGGTATCATTATGGGATTAACAGTGAATTCCTCTAAGAAGATTACACTACAGGGCATTGGAAGGGACAGCATGAATCACAACACATTTCTATTCTAAATAGTCTCCTTGGGAAATTTTAATTGTACTTTTGAATGTGATAGTCTGGCTTCTGCTTTCTATGAATAAAAAAATTAGTTATGGAATGCAAAGCTAATTAGAATTTGAAAACCCAAAGTCTATTTTCAAACAAAGTTGACTTCAGCCATTGATGTCAAATAAGCCATTAGGAAAAACATGTTTGTCCGTATTTAATACTGAAGCCTGAGCAGGAAGTAAGCAACAAAATTGCAAGTCTTTCCTGAGCTCATCATTTATTCATTTGCCCACAATAGTTTATCCCACAGACGTTCTTGAGTACTCAGCCCTCAAGGTGAGGAGCCTTCCTACTGGCTCTTCTGCAACTCTGGGATGGAAGGAGGGGTCCCAGGGGTGTGATATCCATTTTTATCACTAGAGAGATTCGACTGAGGTTTCAATAGCCACTGAGCAGATAGATGCCGGGTCTCTTGGTGTATGGGTTCAGTGGATCACACACAGCTGGTTTTCAACAGTAAATCACAAGAGAATGTGACATAATGCCTTCTTTCTTTTTAAAAAAATCTTATCCACATCTTTTTTATTTTTTATTTATATATGTATATATTTATTATTGCAAACATATTTTTAATTTTAAATTTGTGGGGTACAGTTAAGTGTTAGGTATACAAATATGCATCG
>NW_007010829.1:0-762 GCF_000164805.1 Carlito syrichta | reverse complement strand
GACTTAACCAGCTAGCAAGCTGGTTAGCCAGCTGACTCAACTAGATGACATAACAATTTAGCCAGCTGGCTAGCAAGCTGACATAACTAGCTGACAACAAGCTAGCTACCTAGCTAGCCAGCTGACTTAACAAGCTAGATACCTAGCTAGCCTGCTGGGAAGCCATATGAATTAACTAGCTTACTTAAATAACTAACCAGATGGCTAGCCAACAGACTCAACTAGTTCGCTACATAGATATCCAGCTGGCAAGCCAGCTGACTTAACTAACTGACTTAAATAGTTGGCCTGCTGACTAGTCAGCTGAATTAATTAGCTTGCTATACAGGTAGCCAGCTGGCTAGACAGGTGACATAACTAGGTAACAAATAGATAGCCAGCTGTCTAGCCAACTGACTTAAGTAGCAAGTGACCTAGTAAGCCAGCTGGCTAGCCAGTTGATTTAACTAGGTTACTTAACTAGCTAGCCAGCTGGCTAGCAGGCTTACATACCTGTCTAGCTACCTAGTTAGCCAACTTGATAGCTGACTGACTTAACTAGTTGGCTACCTATATATACCACTGGCTTGCCAGCTAACTTTACTACCTACTTTCTAGCTAACCAGTTAGCTAGCGAGCTGACTTAACTAGTTGACTTAATTAGCTAGCAAGCTAGCTAGCCAGCTCACTTAACTAGCCAGCTAGCCAGCTGGGTAATTGGATAGCCAGCTGACTTAAATAGCTGACTTAACTAGGTACCCAGCTGATGTAACTAGCTGACTA
>NW_007010828.1:0-672 GCF_000164805.1 Carlito syrichta | reverse complement strand
TCCCAGCAACAGTGTAGAAGTGTTCCCTTTTCACCACACCCTCTCCAGCAGCTGTTATTTTTTGACTTGTTGATAATTGCCACTCTGACTGGGGTTAGGTGGTATCTCAGTGTGGTTTTGATTTGCATCTCCCTGATGATTAGTGAGGTTGAACATTTCTTCATGTGTTTGTTGGCTGCTCGGATGTGCTCTTTTGTGAAGTGTCTGTTCATGTCTTTTGCCCATTTTATAATGGGCTTGTTTGTTTTTTTTTTTTTCAGCACCTGGGAGTGCAAAAATAGATCCAGGATGTTAAGCCTTTGTCAGACCTGGTGTTGGCAAATACTTTTTCCCAGTCTGTAGGCTGTCTCCCTGCTCTCTTGATGATTTCTTTGGCCTTGCAGAAGCTTGTCAGTTTAATAAGGTCCCACTTGTCTATCTTCTCTCTTATGACCTGTGGGTTTCAGGTTTTGTTCAGGAATTGGATGCCAGTTCTGATTTCCATGAGGGTATTTCCTTCATTTTCTAAGGTTCTTATGGTTTGAGGTTTTACGTTTAGGTCTCTGATCCATTTGGAATTAACCTTTGTGCATGGGGATAGATAGGGGTCCTGTTTCAATCTTCTGCATGTGGTCAGCCAATTTTCCCAGCACCATTTACTGAATAGGTTTTCCTCTCACCAGTGGTAGGTGG
>NW_007010827.1:0-585 GCF_000164805.1 Carlito syrichta | reverse complement strand
TTCAGTGGTGAATAAATACCTGTAGAAGCATCTGGCAATCATCCCAGGTAGAGCTGATGGGTAAAGAGAATGCTTTCCAGCAAGTTAATCAGCCCTTTAGGATTCTCAGAGAAAGTAGCAGTTTGCGTTTTCCAATTGTATAGATCACTAGTGGAAAATGGCCAATAATGCACGGGTTGGTTCCCGGCCTCATCTGGGGGCCCAGCCACTCTCAATGGCAAGATCATCATGGAGTCGGCTGGGGCCACTCCAAGACCAGCCACCCTGGTGACTCTCCCTTGAGTCCCCACGGCTGGTCCATCCATTTCTCTTTTTTGCCTCCCCTCCCCGGCCGCTCCTGGCTCTGTCTCCGCAGTGGCGGCAGCAGTGGTGGCGGTGGCGGCTGTGGCTTGGGGTTGTGGTGCTGGCAAGGCTGATGGTCTAGGGGGAGCTGACTGGTATGGAAGGGGGAAATTATCTCTTCCAAGTGAGAATCAGGGAGAACGGGGTAAAAGGGGTTCTTTGGGGACTTATGGAAGGGATTTTCTTCTCCCAAGGCTGTGACGACACACTCTCCCGTGGCTCTGAAGGTTCCGCCCCCTTCTC
>NW_007010826.1:0-4775 GCF_000164805.1 Carlito syrichta | reverse complement strand
TAAAAAAAAAATGTGCTGCATTTTTTGGAGGGAATTTTCCAAGTCTATTGAAATAGGACATAGGAGGGAGAACCCCCCAAACCCAGAATTTATTTATTAAAAATTTTGTATTTATCCTTCCATGTTTAAACTTCAGTAACCTTCAAAGTACTCTCTGTTTGATGCACTACACCTATTGAGATGCTTTTTCCACTGCTCAGAACAGTTTTTGAACTCATCCATTTTGATGCCTTTTAGTGCTTCTGTTGTTTTTTGTTTCACCTCTTCCACACTGGCAAAATGTTTCCCTTTGGGGGAAAAAAAGTTGCTGGGGGTGAAATCGGGTGAATGGAGAGTGGGGCATGGGGGTCATGGTGTTTTGTGGTCCAAAACTGCTGAACACTCAGCAGGGTGTGGGCAGGTTGTTCATGTAAATCATCCATCATGAAATGGGCAAACGTATTGAAATAATCTCCTCCCAGAAATTCACTGAAGCCAAACACAGCCTCTCGCAACAACACTGGCTGGTACACTGATGCCAGTGTGTTCCTGGAACACTTACCTAGCAGGCGAAGCCTGCACGACAAGGGACCCATTCTCCAAAAGATAATTCCATTTTTGTTTGTTTGTTTGTTTTTGTGGTTCCCCTAGTATAAATCAAACAACAAAACGTTTGATGGTCTATAACCTTTCTGGAGCAGTTTTGGTTCTTCCCTTCCAATAAATTGTTTAATTCATTTTGTTCCTTGAGATCTATCTTGGGACCTTCAAGAGAAGCACCCTTCAGGTTCATACCCTACACTGACTGTGCTAAGAATGGCCACTCAAGTGACTCCATCCAAAATACAGTAGAAACGTCTTCCATGATGATGGTCTGGTATTCTTTAAAGAAGATAGAACAGGCTAGAGAAATTTTAAATTCCACCCAGCTGACACATTATAACTCAAATAAATATTTGTGGATTAAATTTTTCCATCTGTAATTTTTTTTCCTTGATATCATTTTAATAACATTTTTGACTTACAGAAAAGTTTCAAGAATAATACAAGGAATGAACTCTTGGATACCCTTTACCCAGAATCACTAGTTGATTACATTTTAGCCTATTCTGTGTCTGTGTATGCACACATATACATATGTGCATTTAATTTTTCTGAATTACATGAGACTATTGAAGATATAATGCCATTTTACCCCTGAATTCTTCAGTATACATTTCCATAAGACATGAATATTTTATTATATAATCATGTTATCATTATCAAAAATCAGAAAATGTAATATTGATATCATACAGTACTATTGTTTCATCCACAGTCCAGCCATATTCATTTTTTTCCAGTTGTAACAATACTGTGCTTTACAGACATTTTCTCCCAATATGTGGTTCAATCCAGGATCACAGATTACCTTTATTTGCCATAGTTTGTTTTCCTTAAATCTAGGACTTTCTCGGCATCTTTGTCTTCCTGATAGTGACATTTTTGAAAAGTAGAGGTCATTTATTTTGTAGAATGTCTCCCTACTTGGCTTGTCTGATATATTTTCATAACTAGCTAGATTCAGATTCTGCATTTTTGGTATGAGTTGTACAGGTGGGATGCTGTGTCCTTCTCAGTGCATCATATCAGGGGGCACATACCTATTTGTCCCAATATTGGAGACGGTAGCTTAGCTCGCTTGGTTAAGATGGTGTCTACCAGGTAACACCAGATGGTGTTTCTGTTGTAAAGTTATGAGTGCTCCCTTTGTAGTGAATAAGTAATTTGTGAAGGGATGCCAAGAGACTTATATAAGTACCCTATTCCTCATCACGCTTTTACTGGCTTTATCTATGGATGAGTTTGTCTTCCAGCTGATTGACTTTTATTGACTATAAACTAAAGCATCCTCTTCCACAGCTTTTGATTAAAGTATATGGCATCTATTGAACCAAACAAATGCTGGATTATTCCCTTCTAGTTCCATTTGCGGAGCTCAGGGGATCATAAGGGAAGCACACTTGTACGCTTGACCTGCATTGGTATCAATACCTTGACTGATTTTTCTTCTTTAATATTTTACTGAAGTTGCAGAAGCATCACAAAGTTTCACAGAGCTGGTCAATGGAAGGGCAAGGAACTCTGGGAGGGTTGGGACTGATCTTCTCAATTTGCTCATGCAGTGGGGTAGAGGGGGTAGATGGTGGCATCAGTTACTTCAGAAAGCCCAGAATTATGCTGATGCCAGCCAATGCTGAGTCTGTGGTCTGTTTCAAGAAAGGAGATTCAGTTAACAAAAGCTGGTTAGCCCTGGGAAGAAACAGGGTGGCATTTTTCTTGGCATATCTCTTGTATCTTGGTAACTACAGGGTTAGGGCTCTGCTGGTCTTCCCTCTCATGGTGAATTGGGGACCTGAGCAGGGTGCAGGGCATGAGGATGGAGAGCTGCGTATCCTAAGACATGCCAGAATACAAACAGGGTAAACAAGGACCCAAATGAGTTTAGAGAAAAAGAGAGAGAGAGCGGCACACGAGAACAAAGAGAGAGCAAGCAAGCTGAGTTACAGAGTCACATGAGCCTGAGGCCCAGGACTGAGGGTGTATAAAAGCCAGAGAGGGCAAGAGAGAGAGGCTTAGAACAATTCTCAAACTGAGAAACCTTTGAAAATTTTAAAAAAATAATAGAGTTTAAGCTCAATATGTCCAAAATATTATCATTGCCTGGACTGAAAGTAAAAGCATGTGCTTATAGAAAATTTAATAATATATTTTTCTTTTCTTTTTTCTTTTTTGAATTGGTTTCTCACTCTGTTACCCAGGCTGGAGTGCAGTAGCAGGATCATGACTCTGTAGCCTCAACCTCCTGGGTTCAGGAGATCCTCATGCCTTAGCCTACCAAGTAGTTGAGACTACAGGTGTGTGCCATCACACTTGGCTAATACCTTGACTGTTTAATCCTTCAGCAAGGTGTCATGAAATTAATGGACTTCCTGGGAAGCTGAGAGGGTCTGTTTCAGCCATTACTTAGTATTTGAAGCCCATCTTGTATATATTAATAATATAATTATTAGTTATACTAATTATATAATAATTAGTATATAATAATATAATAATGAGTAATAATAATAAGTTCTATATATGTAGAATGTGTACCATCACATGTACTGCTGGGTATTATAAGTGTTACAGTATTAATCTTTGATATGAAACTGCTTTGTTTTCATTTACCTTTCTCCCCCCAAAGGTGGCACGCAACCACTCTCCAGTTCCTTGAGATTTCATTTATGTTCTAATAAACTGATGTGTTGCCTAGCTAAATGTAAAAACACACTTTCAAGCAATTTGAAGACTCTTCCTTTTGACAACATGGAAGTGCATAGATGCTGTCACACACATACATATATGATTCCCTCCCCCTTCTCTATTTTTTACATAAATTTTATATTATAGTGAGCAGTTTTCCATGAATAATAACTACACAATGCCAGGCAAACCAAATTAAGGTACAAATTATTTATGTGTTTAGATGATCATTCATGCCAAACAATGACTATTATTGACCCAAGAGTATTGGATTAATGTATAAACAATGTCTTATAAACAATAAAAATTATTTTCTAAATATTCAGTAAAATGAAAAAATATATTCTCAGATGTTCTCAGTTTTCTTGTATGTCTCAATGACTTCCAGATCACCAGATTTTCCCGGGTACCTATAATATTTGAAGATCAGTTCTGCCCCGGCATGGGACCAGGCTAACTCTAGAGCTGCCCTGGGCCAGCCACCTTCAGGATCAGTTGACTGATAGCTGGCTTCTTCCAGATGCCGCCAACCTTCACAGGTACTTGTGTAGACACAGGGGCTTGTGTGAGACATCTGAATGAATTAAGGAATAGAACTAGTACTTACCAACATGGGTGGTGAGAGCAGTAAGTTAGAAAGCTCTCAACTTGCCCATTTGCCAAGAGCCTTCTGCAGGACTACATGCTGGGTGAGATAGGCTGGGGGTTTTCTTTGAGGGTTGTTGTCAAGTTTGCAAGCAAGACCCAAACATGGCTTCCAGTGAGGAATGTGAGAGTTCTGGAATTTATAATGTGCTCCTATATTGCAAGACGGAACTCACAATCTGGTCAGAGACAGCAAGAGACAAATATGCTCTCTGATCTTGGTAGTTATGTGCTCAACATGAGAACTCCTGGGTTACAGTTAGATTACAGTAGCAGCAGAATGGGAGTGTAGAATCCTACCTGTTGGGAGCCAACATATGTAACCACACAGCTGAGGCCTATGAAGGCCTATTCAGAAGGTCGCCTCTGAGACAAGGATATAACATCAAGTGTGTACATATGAATAGTAACCAGTGTATTATAAGACAACAGAATTTTCAATATTAGGAAGTGACAGTCTAAAATAAAATCTTATTATATCCTATGAAAAATGCACAGCAGAATTATTTTATATCTCTTTTTCTTTCTAAACTGTTTTTCTTCTTAAGATTTTTAGCTGTTATTTCCTGGTAAACTGATTGATTAGCTTTTGTTCCAGTATGTAGTTTCACTTGGGGTTATGATTAGACGTTATAACTGTGATAATAGTTGTATTATGTTGCTTTTGGTCAAGCAGAACGTTCTTGGTTTTTGTACGTGCAGTAACTTTCAGCTTGCTTCAGTCCCCGGCTGTCGTCATGGCAACTGTGCAGTTCATTGTTTTAAGTGGCATGGCAGTTTTGAGACGTAGTAGTTTCCATGTAATAGCAATCAGATTTAGGTTTAGGTTAAAATGTCATTGAATTAGTTTTATAGAACATAGAGTA
>NW_007010825.1:4285-5460 GCF_000164805.1 Carlito syrichta | reverse complement strand
CAGTTAATGACCTCCTCTGTGATTGGTGTCCCAGTGACTTACTTTCCTCTCTGATGGGTGTCCACTGACTGGTTCTCTGCTGTGTTTAGTGTCACAGATAGTTGTTCTCTTCTGTGAGGGTGGATCAATAATTACCTTTTACTATGATGGTTGCCAGTGTGACAGGATTTCCTTCATAACGATAGCTACAAGTGACTGACACTCCTCTGTAATGGGTGTCCCAATGAGTGTGCCTTCTCCAGAATGGGGGCACCTATGACTTGCCCACCTTGGTGATGGGTTTCCCACTGACTGATCTTCCTGCAAAATGGATGCCCAGTGCCTCTCCTTAACCTATGATGAGTGCCCTAGTAACTTGTCCTTCTCTGTCTTCAGTGACTCAGTGAATGGCCATCCTCCATCATGGGTGCCCCATTTACTGGTCTACCCTGTGCCTCCGTGTCTAGCCTTCTTCTGATGGGTGGCCAAGAGACTGTTCCTCCTTTGTGATGTTTGCCACTGTGTCTCTTTTACCTCAGTTATGGGTGGCCAAGTGATGGGTTATCCTCTATGATGGATGCCCTAGTGACTAACCCTCCTCTATCTTGGGTGCCCCAGTTACCAGGCCTCCTCTGTAATAGGTGCTCTATTACTGGCCCTCTTCTGTGATCAATGCCACAGTGATTGGCCCTCCTTCAAATTAGTGCCCCAGTTTCTGAAACTCCTCTGTGATGTGTATCTCAGTAACCACCTTACTCTGTGATGGCTGTTCCAGTGACTGGCTCTTCTTTTCAATGGGTGTCCAGTGATCAGTTGTTTTCTGTTATAGGTATCATATTGACTGACTATATTCTCTGATGAGTGCACAATTGTTTAGCCTTCTCCTGTGATGTTTTCCAAAGTGACTGGCCCTTCTTCATAATGGGAGCTCCAGTGACTGACCTTCTTCAGGGAAGAGAGTCCTGGTGACTCAACCTCCTTAATAATGGAATATCTTGTGAAGACAAAACTTCTGTGATGTGTATCCCAGTTACTGATCCTCCTCCAAAATTTGTGTCCTAGTTATTTACATTTCTCTGTGATAGTTGTCCTGGTATCTGACCCTCCAATGAGATGAGAGACTCAGTGATTGACTCTCCTCCATAATAGGTGCCCCATTCACCTTATCTCCTCTGTGATCAGTGCCTCAGTGTTTA
>NW_007010825.1:0-3590 GCF_000164805.1 Carlito syrichta | reverse complement strand
GGTTTCCAAGTATCTGGCCCTAATTTTTTTGTGTACCCCAGTGCCTGACTCTCCTTTATGATGATTGCTCCAGTGGCTGGGTCTTATCCATAAATGAATACCCTAGTTACTACCCCTCCTCTATGATTGATGCCCTCTTCTCTGGTTCTCCTCTGTAAAATGTGTTCCAGTGATGTGTCTCCTCTGTGATATGTCTCATCTGTGGTGGTGTTCTAGTGTCTGGACCTCCTCTATAATTGATTCCCCAGTGATGACTCTCATTCATAATCGTTATCTTAGTGACTAACTGTCATCTGTAATGCATATTACATAGACAGGCACACTTCTGATGGGTGTCACAGTGCCCGGCTCTCCTCTGTAACCCATTTCCCAATCTCTAGCTCTCATCTGAGATGGGTACCCAAGTGACTGGCCTTCTCCTTGTTGGGTTCCCTCGTGACTATACTTCCACTGTTGTGGGAGATCCATCAAATGGTATCCTCTGAAATGTGTGCTCCAGTGACTCACTCTCCTCTTTGGTGGGTTCTTGTACTGGTTCTCTTATTTGATGGGTGTTGCATTTACGGACTCTTCTGTGATGGTCTCACCAGTTATTAGCCTTCTGTGATGGTTGCCCCTATTACCTATATTTCTTCATAATGGTAAATCCTGTGACTAGCCCACTTCTGTGATGGTGTTCCAGTGACTGGCCCTCCTCTAAAGTGGGTGCCCAAGTGACTTGCCTTCAACTGTGATGAATGCATTTGCAACTGGTCCTCCTCTGTGATGGCTGACACAGTGATTGCTCATCCTCCATAATAGATACCCCATTTACTGTGTCTGTTCTGTAATGGGTTCCTCACTGCCTAGCCCTTCGTCTGTGATGGGTAGCCAAGAAAATATTCCTTTTCTGTGATTGGTGCCTCTGATATGAGTTATCCTCCAAGACACTGGTCCTCCTGTTTGATGGATACCTTAGTGAATATATGACCTAGGTTGGGGGTGCCCCAGTGACTAGGCTCCCACTGTGATGGAGACTCCTCTGATTAGCCCTTCTCTTTAATGCGTGCTCCAGTTACTGTTTTTTTCTCTGTGATGAGTGACAAAGTTATTGATCTTTCACTGTGATAGGTGCCTCCATGACTTGGCCTGCCTCTGTGATAGATGTTGAAGTGACTGTGGCTTCTCTGTGATAGGCGTCCCCATGGTTATCCCTGTTCTGTAGTTGGTGAAAAACTGACTGGCCTTCCTCTGTGATCTGTACCCCAGTGATTGAGCCTACTCCATATTGGTGCCCCTGTGACTAGTTCCTCTCCATAATGGTTGCTCCAGTGACTAGCCCTTCTCTGTGATGGGATCCCCAATGACTGGCCTTCCTTTGTGATGGGTGTCATAGTGACATGGCCTCCTCTATTAAATATGCCTCTGTGACAAGGCCTCCTCTGTGATTGGTACACGAGTGACTTAAATTCTTATATTATGGGGGGCCTAGTAACTGTCTCTCCTCTCTCAGGGGTGACAGTAAAATTTCCTCCTTCATAATGGATAAATCAGTGACTGAAATTCTCTATGATTCATTCCCCAATGATTGGCCATCCTCTGTGATGGGTGCTGCAGTATCTAACACTCCTTTATAGGAGATATGCTAGCAACTGGATCTCTTCCAAAATGGGTTCCCCAGTGACAAGACATTGTCTTGATGGGTTCTTCAGTTCTGAACCTCATTCATAATGGGTTCCCCCTATGACAGACCTTCTTCTGTGGTGGGTTTCCAATGACTGGGCATTCTCCATGATGAGAGAACAAGAGCCTGGGTCTCCCCTCTGATAGATTCCCAAGTAATTGGTTATACTCCGGGTTGGGTGTTCCATTAAAATCATTCTTCTATGATGGGTGTTCTAGTAAATGAGTCTCCTCTAAATGCTTGCTCCAGTGACAGGCCCATCTCTGTGATGGATGCTCTAGTTTCTGGGCCTCCTCCATAGTGGTTGCCCCAGTGCCTGTTCCTCCTCTGCGATGGATGTCCCTCCTCTGTGATTGGGTCTCCTTCATAATACATGCTTCAGACTGTGCCTCCACTGATTCATGTACCAGTGATAGACTCACCGCCAAATTGGATACCCCTGTGATTAGGACTCCTTTGTGTTGGGTGTTCTAGTAACTCAGCCTCCTGAATAATTAGTTTCCCAGAGATTAAACTTTCTCTCTTGTTGGTTCCTCAGTGATTTACTGTCTTCTGTGATGAGTGTTCCTATGAAGACTTTTCTCTCTAGTGATTGTCCCAGTGACTGGGCCTCCTTAATAATGGGTGCCACAGAGATTGACTTTCTTCCATAATGGAATACCCAGAGACTGGTCCTCCTCCTTTATGGTTGCCCCAGTGAATGGGTCTCCTCTGTGATTGGTGCCTCAATGACTGGTATTCCTTCGTAATGGTTACCCCTGTGAATAATCTGCAATGGGTGTCCCACTTACTGAACTCCTCAATAATGTGTGATTCAGTGATTAGCCGTCCTTTGTTATGGCTTTTTCATGCAAGGTCCTCCTGTGTGATTGGTTGACCAGTGACTGGCCTGCGTCTCTAATGGGTGTCACAGTGGCACTTCTCCAAGAATAGTGACTTAGAGACTGACTTTCCTTTATGTTGGATGTCACAGCAACAAAACCTCTACTGTAATGGATGTTCCACTGACTAGTCCTCATCTGTGAGGCACACCTTTGTGAGTGCCCCGCCCTTTTGATGGGTTTCCTAGTGACTGGCTCTCCTGTTTGATATGTGCCCCAGTGACTGAAACTCATCTCTGATGGTTGTCTCAGTGTTTATCCCTCCTCTATACTTTGAGGCCCAATAACCAGTCCACCTCTGAGATGGGTAACCAGTGACTAGCCCTCTTTGAAAATTGATGCCACAGTGATTCATTCTCTTCTTTGATGTTTTCACCAGTTACTGACCTTTCTCTATTATCAATACCACAGTGTTCACCTTACTGGGCCAGCTCCATAAGGATTGCCCCAGTGGCTGGCCTTCTTTTGTGATGGTAATGGGCGTCCCAGTGACTGGGCCTCCTCCACAACGTGTGCCCAAGTGACTGAACTCCACTGTGATTTGTGCTCCAGTGACGTGACTTTATTTATTATGGGTGTCATCATGACAAACCCGCCTCTATGATGGGTGTCACAGGGAATGAGATTGGTGCTTCTATGCCTGTCAATTTTCTGTAATGGGTGCCACAGTGATTAGCCTTCTTCTATGATGAGTTTTCTCATAAACTGACCTCCTCCAAATGGATGCCCCAGTCACTGGTCTTTCTTTGTGATGGATGTTCCAGTTTCTAGACCTTCTCCATAATGGATGTCCCTATGACTGGGCTTCTCCATAATAGATATTCCATTAAGAGTCTCCACTGTGATTGGTACCCCAGTGACTGGCCGTCCTCCAAATTGGATGACCCAAGGACTTGCCCTCCTCTATAATGTATGTCTCAGTGGTTGCATATTCTTTATGTTGGGTGCCTCAGTGACTGAGAATTCTCTACTATGTGTACTCCTGCGACAGTCCCTATTCTGAGAAAAAATACCTCAGTGTCTGATCTTCTTCTCTGATGGATATC
>NW_007010824.1:0-446 GCF_000164805.1 Carlito syrichta | reverse complement strand
TTATGGTTTTGTTCACTTTTCCCTCTGCTTTAACAGTCTGTCTATTCAGCAGTTTGCAGTCTTGCCCCCTTTAAAAAGGGGGCATATAGAAGAGGAAAATAATGGAGGAAGGGGGGGTCAATAGGGAGTTAGAAAGAGAGAAGCACGAGAGGGAAAACAGATATACATACCATCTATCAGGTGAGAACGAGACACAGGGCTGGGAAGAGGTGAAAAAAGACATGTAAGAAAGAGTACTGATAGCTACATAGTACTAAAGAGTACTGAAGCAACACAGAGACAGTGCAATAAAATCGAGAAACAGTGTAAGTCAGAAGGTAAACAACAAACGTGATCTAAACCAACAGTTACAATGATAAAATCATAAGTCAAAATGAGCGAAAGAGAGAAGTGCGAGAGGGATAACAGATATACATACCAACTATCGGGTGAAAAACAGTCACAGG
>NW_007010823.1:0-656 GCF_000164805.1 Carlito syrichta | reverse complement strand
TTTGTTCTTTCCATGATGCCTCACTTTCTCTCTTGGCTTTGACATACTTTATATATAGACATGTACATACACATATACTTTTCCTAGGTATAACATAATAGGAGGACACTAGAAAAGATTATTTCAGGACTAGCCCAGAAAGTCTAGAGAGTATTGCCTGAAGTGTGCTGTGTAGACCATTTACATCAGAATCATCTAGGTTATTTGTTATAGATGTAGTTACTGATACAAAATCTCTAGGAATGGGGCCTAATCATTGAACCTTGAAGAAAGAAAAACCGGGAAAGTTCCATTTTTCCAACATACAAAAAAAATTGAAGTCCACTCATTTTATTTCTATTTCCCACTGTACTCCCAATACAGTTTCAACAGACTATCTTTTAGAAAAACAAAAAGTAATTTTGTGAATGAAAATAGCCCCAAGACTGGGCTTGGTTACTCAGCCTATAATCCCAGCACTTTGAGAGGCCGAGGTGAGTGGATTGCCTGAGCCCATGGGTTCGAGATCAGCCTGGGCAACTTGGTGAGACCTCATCTCTGCAATAAAACAGAATTAGCTGGGTGTGGTAGCATGTGCCTGTAGTTATGGCTACTTGGAAGGCTGAGGCAAAAGGATCGCCCAATCTATGCTGGGGTGCACATGAGCATGTCACTGC
>NW_007010822.1:0-687 GCF_000164805.1 Carlito syrichta | reverse complement strand
TTCAGAAGGGTAAAGAAGAATCAAGGATTCGAGGCATGAAATGTGGTAATAGCAGTCCTCATATGTAGGAAACTATATGGTCTCTGCAAAGAAAAAATAAGAAATCTGTTATACATGGATCCAGTATCAAAAAATCTACATGGCGTCTTACTAAGGGCTAAACAAAATCAGGGTTTTGAAACAGGAATCTAGGGAAAGAGAGTCCTAACATACAGGACACTACACGGCCTCCAACTAAGGACGAATAAAAAATCTTTGTTGTAAGAGTCGTCAATCAAAAAATTCCCAAAGTGTCTGGTATGCGAAAAACAAGAAACAGGGCTTCGAGCTCCCCAATTGTTTCGGAGCAATTTAGCATGTGGATATTACGAATCGGTCATTTCAGGTCATTTCAGGACTCCAGCAACATTCTGGTTCTCTTGAAAGTTGGAAACGGGTATCGGGCACTCCAAGTCCATTAGGTTCCTCAGAACAACTAAGGCCAGATTACAGACAAAAAGAATCTTCTTGCCATATTTGGATACAACTGTGATCTTAAGGTGAACCCTGTAATTCTTCCCCTTCCGTGTCTCTTTTTATTTTGAGAGGGGACAAGGGCATTGCAGTTGCTAAATGTTTAGTATATATTTTTAAAGTTAATGTGGAATCATTCATTCCATGGCCGTAGGAAAATTTTTGGCAACTGTT
>NW_007010821.1:0-461 GCF_000164805.1 Carlito syrichta | reverse complement strand
GGGGACCTGCATAATAAACATTTGCATACCTAATTCTGAAATGTACCCCACATCTTAATAATAATAATAATAATAATAATCAAAAGTTGAAGCAAAAGGAAATGGTATCCAGGACTGTATACTAATACAAATTCTGACAATTAAGTTTGTGAACTTGCCATCATGAGCTTACATTGGCAGCACTGTACAAACAACTCTGAAGTTTCACAACCTTGGTATATCAGTGTCTCACAGAGTGTTCTTGTCTATGTGTGGTTTTGTCTTGCTGAGTAGCATTAATTAATGCTGTTGCATGTTTTTGTGTGTTGTTGTGAGCATATGGGAGCTTGAGTTAGGATACAAACATTAAATTTCTTGTTAAACTTGGTAAGAGTGGAAGTGAAATCAGGGACATGTTAGTCCAAGTTTATGGGGATAATGCCATGAAAATAATGGTGGTGTACAAATGGATTAAATGTCTT
>NW_007010820.1:0-849 GCF_000164805.1 Carlito syrichta | reverse complement strand
CCAAATGATCTATATCTTTACACAATGATCCCAACTCCATACAGAAATGGATGCTCTTCCTTTTTAGCTTTTTTCATTTTTTCATTGAGTTGCAGTCCTACTCCATCTCTCAGGTTGGAGGGTGCTGCCTCACTCCAGGCTGTCCCAGCCTCAGCCTGCTGGGCTCCAGCAAGCCTTTCCTGGGGCTTCTGAGAAGCTAGAGTGACAGGTGCATGCCACCACGCCTGGTCATTTGGGATGGAGGGTAGTGACAAATCTCGCTGCGGCACCCGGGCCGGTTTTGGCCCCAGGGCTTGGGCTGGCTGCTAGCCTTTGCCCCCCAAAGCACTGGGATGGCAAGACTGAGCACCAGAGGTTAGGGCTGAAACGTTTCAAGCTTGGGGGACCCTCACGTGTAAGGGTTGGGGGCAGAAGGACAGAGGGCAGAAGGTTTGCAGGAGAATGGATTTCTGTCTTTTTTCTTTCTTGCTTTCTTTTTTCTTTCTTTTCTTTCTTTTCTTTTTTCTTTCTTGCTTTCTTTTTTCTTTCTTTTCTTTCTTTCTTTCTTTCTTTCTTTCTTTCTTTCTTTCTTTCTTTCTTTCTTTTATTTTCTCACTAGAATTCCCAGGCCGCTCTCAAACCACCCAAATCTGGCCATTCTCTCTGCCTGGGCCTCCAAAACTGCTGCAATTACAGGCTTTCCATTTGGTCAACATCCTGGTCTTCCTGCCTGGTCCTGAAATCTGGGGCAGAGACTATCCTCCCACCAAGGCCTGCCCTCATCCAAGGTTTTCTGGGTTTTGCTTGGGGTCGAGGTTGGGGCTTACTTTGGTCTCCAGTCCAATCTCAGCTCCCAGGCTTCGGCCATCT
>NW_007010819.1:0-518 GCF_000164805.1 Carlito syrichta | reverse complement strand
GAAATATTGCCATGCACTTTCTCAGACCACAGTGGAATAAAAATAAGTATCAACACCAACATTTCCCCCAAACCCACAAAGACATGGGCACTAAAAGCATGATGCTGCGCAACTACTAGGTCAACACTAAAATCAAAGCAGATATGAAAAGATTCCTGGAAACAAATGAGAAACTTCTTACGAAAAACCTCTGGGATGCCATGAAAACAGTTCTAAGTGGGGAACTTATACCTCTAAGAGCACACATCAAGAAAATGGAAAGATCACAAGTAGATAGCCTAACAAATCACCTAAAGGAGCTGGAAAGAGAAGACCACCAAAACCCCAACTTTAGCAGAAGAATCCAAATCATCAAATTAAGATCCCAAATATGGGACACAGAAAACAAAATATCATTTAAAAAATCAACAAAACAAAAAGCTGTTTCTTTGAAAGAATTAACAAGATTGAAAGTCCCCTAGTCAGAATGACCAAGAAAAAGAGAGTAAAAGCACAAACCCAATCAGAAATACAAAAAT
>NW_007010818.1:0-537 GCF_000164805.1 Carlito syrichta | reverse complement strand
AAGTCACTTGCTATCCAGGAGAAGTAGAGAGGTAGAGAGCTACATAAGTCAGCTGGCTAGTTAGTGACCTAGTAAACTCAGTTGGTTAGCCAGCTGGCTAGGTAATTAAGTCAGGTAGTTAGGTCAACTGGCTATCCAGCTGGCTATCCAGGTGGCTAGAGAGTTAGAGCACTAGTTAAGTTAGCTGTCTAGCCAGGTGGGTAACTAGTTAAATCAGCTGCTTTAGTCACCTGGCTGGTGAGCTACCTAGCTCGTAAATCAACTAGGTAAGTTAGGTGGCTAATCAGCTAGATAGCTAGTTAAGTCACCTCATTAAGTCAGTTGGCTAACCATCTCCCTAGCTAGTTAAAAAGCTAGTTAGTTAGATAGCTAGTTAAGTCACCTCATTAAGTCAGTTGGCTAACCATCTCCCTAGCTAGTTAAAAAGCTAGTTAGTTAATTCAGATGGCTAGACAGCAGGCTAGCTAGTTATTTCAGTTAGTATAGTCAGCTGGCTAGCTAGGTAGCTAGCTAGTTAAGTCAGCTAGTTATGTCCGC
>NW_007010817.1:0-856 GCF_000164805.1 Carlito syrichta | reverse complement strand
CAGCTAGCCAGCTGGATAGCCAGCAGACTTAACTAGCTAGCTACCTAGCTAGTCTGCTGGATAGCCAGCTGTCTTAACTAGCTGACATAACTAGCTAGCCAGCTTGCTAGCCAGATGACATAATTAGCTTGCTACCTACATAGCCTGCTGACTTGACAGCTGACTTACCTACCTAGCTACCTAACTAACAAGCTGACTAACGAGCTGACTAAAGTAGGTGACTTAACTAGCCTGTTACCTAGCTAGCTAGCTGACTGAACTGGCTCGTCAGATAATTTAAGTCGTTAGATAACTAGCTAGCTAGCTGAATTTAACTCTTAAGATATTTTACTCATTATATAACTATCTAGTTAGATATTTAATTCATTAGATAACTTGTTAGATATTTAACTCATTAGATATTTAACTCATTAGATAACTAATTTAACTCATTAGATAACTAGCTAGCTAGTTAGATTTAACTCGTTATTTAACTCGTTAGATAACTAGCTAGCTAGCTGACTCAACCAACTGACTTATCCCATTAGCTAACTAGCTAACTACCTGTTTCAACCAGCTAACTTAACCCGTTAGCTAACTCGCTAGCTAGCTTACACAACCAGCTGACAAGCTGTTAACTAACTAGCTAGAGAAATGATTCAACCAGCTGACTTAACCATTAGCTAACTAGATACCTAGCTGACTTAACTATTTAGAAGGCTGTCAGAACTAGTTGACTTAGCTAGCTGACTTAACTAGATAACGCATCTAGTTAGCTAGCTGAATTAACTAGCTGAATTATATAGTTAGCTAACTAGCTAGCTAGCTGTATAAGTAGTTGACTTAACTAGTCAGCCAGCTACTTAGCTAGCAGACG
>NW_007010815.1:0-765 GCF_000164805.1 Carlito syrichta | reverse complement strand
ATCGTTTAAATCATTAGCTAAATAACTAGCTAGTCTGCTCAATCTACTGATTCAAGCCATTTGCTAACTAGCGAGCTAGCTGACACAAACAACGGACTTAACCCATTAGTTTCCTAGCTAACAACATGACTCAACCTGCTGCCTGAAACCTTTAGCTAACTAGCTAGCTAGCTGTCTTAACCAGCTGACTAAATTTGAAGCTGACTGAACTAGCTGACTTAGCTAGCTGACTTAATTACTTAGTTATTTGACTGAATTGGCTGACTTAAGTAGTTAGCTAGCTAGCTGACAACTACCTGAATTAAGTAGTTTGCTAACTATTTAACTAGCTAAATAATGAGCTGACTTAACTAATTAGCTAACTAGTTAGGTAGCAGACATAAGTAGCTGACTTATATAATTAGCTATCTAATGAGCTAGATGATTTAGCTAGCTGACTTAGCTAGCTAGCTCATTAGCTAGCTGACTTAGCTAGCTGACTTAACTATTTAGCTAACAAGATAACTAGCTGAATTAACGAGATGGTTAATGAGTTACATATCTATTTTAACTTGTTGGTAAACGAGTTAAGTAGATGACTTATCAAGCTGGTTAACGAGTTAGATAGGTGAATGAACTTGTTGGCTGATGAGTCGACTGACTAGTTAGCTGGTTTAACACATTGGTTGACTACTCGGCTGACTTGTTAGCTTGCTTAACGAGTTGGCCAACTAACAGGCCGACTATTCAGTTTGGTTAACTAGTTGGATGACAAGTTGGCCCCAT
>NW_007010814.1:0-800 GCF_000164805.1 Carlito syrichta | reverse complement strand
AAGATGAGGCAATATAGCTAAGCTTTCTAGATTTAAAACATTGTACTTACTCTAAAACATTATCTAAAATAGACAAGTCAAAGTAATAATGAATTCATTTCAGATTGAAATGGTTGTTTACATACTTTTTCATAACTTTCTAGATTTAAAATATTGTACATATTCTAAAACATATAACAAAATATACATGCCAAAGTAATAATCATACATTGATTGCAGATTACATTGATTGGTTACATACATTTTTCAAATGCTGCTCTATTACAAATTTGACTCCTTATGCCAGAAATAGATAACTCATTTTGTATCACTTTATATAAATTTTATAAAACATAATTATGTGCTTTAGTTATAGCCACTTGTGTTATACATATGGTGAGTGCTTGAGTGTTTTGTTTTTTGAACTTATGAAGTAACTCTGAAAACTTTCCATGATTGAAACTTTCTAGAGGTCTACAACTTAAATATTTTATTTAAATTTCCCTTTTTCTAACAATAATCTTTCTTCTCCAACATAGCTATGAATAGAAGAGTATGTGTGTAAGTATGAGTATTGGAACTCTAAACATTGTAATAGATATAAAGAGATTTGTATTTTTTTTTTAAAAGGCCAGGCTCCGTGGCTCATCCTGTCATTCCAGCACTTTGGGAGGCCGAGGCGAGTGGATTGCCTGAGCCTCCGGTTCAAGACCAGCCCTTGAGACCTTGTCTCTATGATCAACTAAAAAATAGCCGAGCATGGTAGCAGGCACCTGTAGTTCTGGCTAATTGAGAGGCTGAGGTGGAAGAATTGAGGGAGA
>NW_007010813.1:0-583 GCF_000164805.1 Carlito syrichta | reverse complement strand
TGCATCTGTTTTTTTTTATTATTACTGATGGCCAGTCGTACAGGGGGTATGTGGTATTTCAAAGTGATTTCATTTGCATTTCTTTGATGATGAGTGAGGCTGAGCAATTTTCATGTGTGTCCTAGCTGCCCCTATTTCTTCTTATGAAAAGTGTCTAATTGCGTATATTGCACACTTTTCAAAGGTAATGTTTCTGATTTTTCTGAGTGTTTTCCATTCTTGAAGATCCTAGATGTTATGCCTTTTTACAGATATATAGGTGGAGAATGGTTTTTCCCATTCTGTTGGTTGTTTCCCTGCTCTTCTGATGGTCTGCTTTGTTTTGCAGAATTATGTTAATTTGATGAGATCCTACTTGTCTAACCTACTTTTTTTTTTTTTTTTTTTTTTTTGAGTTGGAGTCTCACTCTGTCGCCCAGACTGGAGTGCAGTGGCCGCTCCCGGCCACCGCAGCCTCGACCTGCTGGATCCGGTGATCCTTCCGCCTCAGCCTTCCGAGTAGCCGGAATTACAGGCATGCGCTACCACGCCCGGCTGATTTTTTTTTTTTTGATTTATTGTAAAGATGAGGTCTCGCTGCCCA
>NW_007010812.1:0-522 GCF_000164805.1 Carlito syrichta | reverse complement strand
ATGAATTTTGCAGCCACTTGGATGGAAGTAGAGTCTATAATACTCACTGACCTCTCACAGAAACAAAAATTCGAGTATCACATGTTCTCACTCATATAATGGACCTTGAACATCCAATGTCATAATATAAGAAAATGACTGACGGTACTGGGAAACTATGGGGCGGGAGGGAGATGGGATTAACAGTAGCAAATATCTGTCTGGGGATGAGGAAACACCTCTTATCAACAGGGTGCATGAATGAAACGTAATTGTATACCTAACCTTTAACTGTACCCCATAACATCATAATAAAAAATATTGATAAAAAATAATTTTTAAATATAATACAATTTCAGTTCACTAGATGTGCACTGGGAAGGTGGACAAAAACCTTTTAACTTTAAAACTGCATTCTAGATGGCTTTGGGCTGGCTGGGTGTGGCCAGGCGGGGACTTTAATCCAAGGTCAAGGCAAAATATCTGTGGTTCATTGCCAGGAGTGTGATGGTTCAGGAAGGGAATGTGCATGCAGGACCCCAG
>NW_007010811.1:0-716 GCF_000164805.1 Carlito syrichta | reverse complement strand
GGCTAGCCAGCTGACTTAACTGGATGACCTAATTAGGTAGCCAGCTGGCTAGTTACCTGACTTAAGTAACTCACTACCTAGCTATCCAGCTGGCTACCCAGCTGACTTAACTAGCTGACTTAAATAACTGGAGTGCTTGATAGCCAACTGAATTAACTATCTTGTTATATAGCTACCCAGGGGTCGAGCCAGCTGATTTAACTACTTGATTTAAGTAGCTAGCCAGCTGTTTAGCCAGTTCACTTAATTAGCAAGCTACCTAGCTAGCCAGCTGACAAGCCAGCTGACATAACTAGCTGACTTAAATAGCTAGGCAGCAGGCTAGATAGCTGATATAACTATCTAGCTACCTAACTAGCCAGCTGTCTTGCCAGCTGACTTAACTAGATGACTTAACTAGCTAGCCAGCTGGCTAGCAGGCTGACCTAACTGCCTAGCTACCTAGCTAGGAAGCTGGATAGCCAGTTGTCTTAACTAGTTAGCTACCTACCTACATAGCCCACTGGCTTGCCAGCTGACATACCTAACTAGCTACCTAGCTAACCAGCTAGATACTGAGCTGACTTAACTAGGCTACTTCACTAGCTAGCTTACTGTCTAGCCAACTGAATAAACTATCTAGCTACCCAGCTGGCTAGCTGGCTAGCCAGCTGTCTTAACTCGCTGATTTAGCTATCTAGCAACAGTTTGATAACTATTAACTAACTGACTTAACC
>NW_007010810.1:0-785 GCF_000164805.1 Carlito syrichta | reverse complement strand
AAGGAAACTTAGAAGCTCAAACAAAACTTAAAAGTTTCTATGAATGCTTATTATTGTTTAAATCTTGCGATGGAAATTGTATCGTCTTAAATGTATGTTTTATCCAAACAAGTCTATTCTAAAAATCAAATAGTAGCTGTCACACTCTTGGATAATGGGCTGCACGGTTACCATGACAATGACCTTGGGCTGAAGCAAACAGAGTTCTAGCATGTAACAAAACTAGAAAAACGTCCTGCCTGGCTAGGGGCAGGGCAATAAAACTATTATGATAATTTAGTTTCTAATCTTAATCCTAGGAGAAACTGCCTTTGGGAACAAGAACTGACTAACCAGTCTACAAGGAAATAGAAGTAAAAAAAATCTAGAAAGAAGTACAACTTAGAAGGGACAAGGTCATATAAAATAATTCTACTGTGCAACTTTCCATCAGGTGTACAGAGATTTACTTATAAATTTTACTGCCATGTATGTTCACTGGTCACTAATCACATGCCAATATCATAGATATAACTGATATCCTATGTAGAGGCGATCTTCCAGATGGGCCTTTACAGGCCTCAGCCATGTAGCTATAGATGTTGGCTCCCAACAACAACCCTTCACAAAGAGGATAAGCCGTGGTACACCCAAAACATAGAGGCAGTCACTGGAGCACTCACAACAGAGAAGGCATCTTATTGGCACAGTCATCTCAAAGAAAACCAGTGACAGAGGAGTGCTAGTCCCTTGAACACACTTCAAGGTGAAAGGTTTGTTACTGTAGCATCCATAACAGAGGAAGG
>NW_007010809.1:0-732 GCF_000164805.1 Carlito syrichta | reverse complement strand
TTCTTTAGACAAAAGTAAAAAAAATTCAGGAAGAGGATCCTCGGAAGTGAAAGTAAAGAGATAGGTTCAGATTAACTCACCTTCCGTCAAGCCCTACATTGGGTGCCAAAATTGATGCAGATTTTTCAGGTTAGTCAGGGCTTTGAGAGTGTCAGCTCAATGGGACAGTGAAGCCCCAGAGAGCAAGTCCTCAAGGGGCTGCTAAGCCTAGTGCTGGTAATGTCAGCTCTAATGGACTGGCAAGTCAAGCCACGAGAGTGTTGTAATTCAGTGTACTGGAAAACCTAACCCCAGGGATGTTAGCTCTAATGGGCTGGCAAGCCAAGCCCTGAGAGTGTTGCTGGTTCAGTGAGCTGCGAATATATCCTCCTGGGTGTCTCAGCTTAGGAGTTTTGCCTTCTTCTGACAGCTCTCCTGGTTCAGCCTGCTCTATCAGCTAGCAAGGCAGCATATGGGGTACACAGTTTTTTGACTCTGACAATCTTCTGCACATCTTCATGATCAGGGTTCTTGTCTTGTGCCCCAGATGAACGAAGGACATGGGCAGTCAGAAAGTGAGTAATCAGAATTTATTGAGAAGACAGAGAAGTTTCCCTAGTGGTAGGGGACCCGATGATGTTGTCCATTGTGGTCAAAAATCTGTTGCTTATATAGCCCCAAGTCCAAGCCAAATGCTAGCACTAGCTGTGAGCTGTAGCTGTTCTAATTGGTCAGTATTAAGGACCAATTATC